>NC_040029.1:10602716-10801209 GCF_000972845.2 Larimichthys crocea | reverse complement strand
CACACACACACACAACACACACACACACACACACAACACACACACCACACACACACACAGCATGATATCTGGCAGAGGATCAACCCTTTGATTTCAGTTCATCCTCTGGCAGCTGCTAGTTGTGTTTATGTATTGAGACTTCATTTGTTAATATTTCATATTAACCAGGAGAAGGAAAGCTCAGACTCTGAGGTTCAGCAAAAATGTGAAGGTGGAGAGAAGAAGAGAGAAGAAGAAGAAGACAGAAAAGAAGAAGAAAAGAAGAAGAGAAGAAGAAGAAGGAGTCACTTGAGTTAATCGTCAGTCGAGCAGCATACCAGGATACATGGTCACATTGTTTGATCCACACCTGAACTCCATGAAGCTGCCCAGTCTGTGCAGAGCGTCGTCGAGGTTTTCCACTAAGATGGCCTTCATCCCTGCTCCTTCTGCTGCCTTCACACCTTCCTCATCTGCATCCAGCCACAGAGCCTGAAATAAAACAGACAGCTGACATCGGCTGTACTCACCGTCCTCTTGGACACCCACCTCTTTGTACTGACTGTGTCCTCCACCTGTTGTGACGTCACACCCAGGTGCTGCAGAGCAGAGCTGAACATGGCGGGCTCGGGGACCCTGTGACCTGAGCGACAGGACTGGAGGACCAGGTCAAAATGGCCGCCCAGCAGAGCGAGAAGGCGGGCTGCAGTGTCTCCGGACGCGCTGTCATCCAGCCAGTGATTGGCCAGCACAGCTGTCAGTAACCCTGATGGGATGGAGACGGGTCAGATGTCAGTTCACCTGCTGTCTCTCTTCATGTGGGGCAGAATATGTACAGTGGTTTACAGCAGCTGTGTGTTCATGATGTCAACGATTAAAAGGCTCAGCTGGCATCAGTCCACCATGTTGCATGCATATGTACCACTGTGACGCAGGCTGGCAGCTGCCTTCAGCACGGCTGGTTGGACTTCCATCATGGCCCCTCTGAGCTCCTCCAGCAGGTGACCGACCGACCAATCAGACGGCAGAGTCACAGCCTGACCTGGGCCTCCTTCACACACTCGGCCTCGAACACTGGGATCATCTACACACACCACACACACACCACACACACACACCACAGTTGAACAAAGGCTGAAGGAGGCAGTAAAGACAGACAGGTCGATTGGGGTCACACAGTGTGATGGGGTAAGAGAGGCTGGGTTCTTTCTGAAGTCCACGTGTCTTTAGAGCCCTGACTGTAAAGACAGACCTTCTGGCTGCAGGTCTGCAGACGGTCAATCTCACACCTGTAGGCAGACTCACCCCCAGCAGAGACCAAGCCCAGGCTTCGTTTCCATATTCAGTCACTATCAGAAGTCAAACCGTGAATCAATAGTTGATGATCTTGACTTCACCCACCTGAGACAGCGTCATCTCGCCTCTGTCCGCCCGGCTCATGGCGCTGTCCTTTTGGGACACCACACTGGAGAGAAAACCACTGAAGAAGACAAATGACAAGAACATGAAGAAGTGATGTAATATTCGAATGTAAAGCATTGTATTTCTTAGTTTTATTCATTATGAACTGAGGAGGAAGGTAAACACAGTTAAGTGTTCTCCATTCTGCATGCATCTCATTTTCCAGTGATCCCTACAGGTGTCTATTACTTTTGGCCATGTAGTATGTGTACCTGTTGAAAGTTGTTTGCACCAGGTGTGAAAGAGTCCCCGTTCAAACAAACTGAAGCTGTATTTGTAATGAAGACTCAGAAACTTCTGCCACAGCTACATATTCTAGTTAAATGAGCGGACAGTGCTCAGATGTTGCAACAGTCTTCTTACCCTGGCAGATTATGTAACTCCTCCATCTTGTGGAAAACAGCATGAGGTCTGGAAGAGACAGCCACTCCCAGAAGTTCAACAAGACGGCTTTCTTCTCAGCCATGTCCTCTGAGCTGCAGTGAACGGAGTTTAAATCTCTCTGTCTGTCTTCCAACAGGACTGTGTGTCTTCTCTTGCTGTGCTGCTGCTGCTGCTGCTCGGGTCATGCATGAGACTTTGTCCTCTGAATGAAGTCACACAGCAGGTCCGCCCACTTTACCCACAAGCTCACACTCAGGACACTTGGCTGCCTCTGCAGGAGTGTTTCTCAACATTGTTCAATGCGTCAGGGAAAGAATCCAGATTCACTTCTGAATTAAAAAGTGTCAATACATTTTGATCATCAGCTGAATTTTACAATCCCTTCAAACAAAGATCACACACACTTTGATTCACATCTTTATTGGATTATTACAGAAATGATCATGCCACTCTATTGATACTCTTACACAAACAGCACAGTATATACATACAAATGTTGGCGTATAGTCAATGAAAAAACCTGAATAAACACAAATGTCAGCATGTTAGAAAAATCTGCACATTCTAAAACAGACATATAAAATGAAAATGTGCAAATGCACTATTTGCTCCAGATTGTCTGATTAAAAACTCCAGTGAGCAGCTATTTTAGGAAATGACTGAGCCATGTCTCTGCTCATGACGCCTTTATGTTCTTAATTAGAGCCCGTTCACTTCAGCAGTTAATGCTCAATCTCAGTCAAGGCTCTCTGTTGATCTCTGATCTCTGAGGTTCACCCTCCATGCAGCTTGTGCTTTTTATACAGGGGTAGTGCATATTACCTGGATAACTGCAACTCCTGTTTGTGCAGGATAAACATGACAGGCTGACCAAAATGTCCATTTCATGTAAGTGTTATATAATGAAGCGCTTGGTGCTGGGTTAGTTACTGCAGAGTCTGATGATAAGCTCTGGCTGTCATTCTAAGAAAAATATCAAATGTCGTGCACATGCGCCTGTCGCTCTTCGCGCGGCCAATGCACAGCTCAACCAACGGCAGGTATACTGCGGGCACACGCAAGCCAACTAATGCGTACTACTCGTGTTGAGTGTTACCTTATAGACACGGTCGAGTGCATTGTATCACCGCGGCACCACCTATGTGTTGCACCCCGCCGCCAATGGCAACCACTACGCGCACATTTGACTTCCATGTATGTCAGGTCTGTCTGCGATTTTTCTTCTCTCTTCTTTTTTGTACCTCATGCGAGAGGGAATCTACCCCTTGTTTTAGCTTGTTATTTCTGGCTTCTCGATTGGATTTCCACTTACCTAACAAATTGGTTTTTCCAGTCAACATCCAAATGGTTCGCCGGAAGAAGCATCCTCCGAAATACTAATTTTGTTTTTCGTGGAGTTAGAAATTACACGCCGTCATTTGGGCCAATGCTTTCTCTAACGTGTTCACCTTTTCCCCCCCCTCACTTTTCCAGGTCCTAATATGCCCCCTGGACATGTCCCTTAGGCTCAAGGCCTCCTTGATCCTCTGTTAGGTGGCCGCCGCTATGTGTCCCCTACCTTTGCTGGTTAACGTAGTTCACTTACGCCACTAATGCTCAGAGCACAAGTAACGTCTATTTACCGTCATGCTGCAGACTGAGGTAAGTCCGTGAACCCATCGTTCTCCCATGGACGTCACACCAAAAGTAGGCGCTAGACACCGCGTTCCTTCAGTCCACACCCGTCGACCGCCCAGCATGTGTGCATATCTTTGTGACGATGGGCCGAGCACCAGGCTCTGACATGAGACTAAGCAGCCCGTATGGGCCTGCCTCCGCCACTGTGCCGGCTCCACTACCTGGTATCAGCTGTGTCAAAGCTCCCCGGTGTCCGCTCCTTGTCCGTTACCGTTCTCCCTGCGTACAGTATTCTTTTTCTGCTCACCCCTCTCCCCGCCTCTCGGCCCGGCACCTTCGAGTGCGAGTCCTCCACGCCTTTGGTGGGCACGTCCGTGCCCCTGACGGCTTGGTCCATCTCCGCCATCTTGCGTCTAGGTGGTCCCCCTCCCCAACCTCCTGCCTGGGCTCATTCCCATTCCTCCCTACCCACCTCATCCTCCGTCTCATCCACTCCACCCCCCTTCTTCCCTCGTGCATGTCCCTCCCCAGGCCCCCGTCCAATCTCCCTCCGCGGTAGCAGCCCGACAACATCCCCTCCCCCCGCCCGCACCCCCCTCCCCTCCTTCACCTACCTCACCCCCTTTTCCCCCAATCACTTTTCCCCCCCTATTCCCCTATGCGCTTTTCTCTTTTTTTCTTACTTTCTTCCAGTTTATCCAAAGTCATCCCTACCTTCCCCCTCCGCCTTTGTCCACCACTTTCTTTTCACCAAGAGGGTGCCCTCCCGACATGTGTCCGATACCAGGGACCATAATAAAATTTTAAAGATGATTGATCTAAAAGATATCTAAGCCTGAAAGGTCTTCCTTTCTTTCCCCCTTTCTGGGAGTCAGATACCCGCCCTCCCCGCGTTTTTAGGCCTACGTTCCACTGCCTGATGTTGATCCCCATCTTCACCTCCTGTTCCTTCCCACGCCGTCCTTCCCCCGCCTGCTCCCTCTCCTTTCCCCTGTCTCCCTCTGCTCGTTTTCCCCACCCACTCCTTCACAGAATTCCTTTTTTGTTCCATCTTCTACCCGCTCCTTCTGTCGGTTCTCCCCCTGTTCCGTTCCGTCCCCTGACCCCCCGCCGTCTGCTTCCCATGCCGTCCTCCTGGGTACCATCCTCTGGCCGGCCCTAACATCTCTTTCTCCCCGTTCTGCAGCTGCCTTTGGGTGCGCGGCCGGTTCCCCCCTTGTACCTCACCCTCTCCTCGCCGTGGCCTCCTCGTCCCCCCGTCCCACGGCCCCCTTCACCGTCCCCCTTTCCCCTTTCAGCTGTCCTGAGGGCCGCGGGCGTCCCCCCATCGGCCCACCGTGCGACCCCGCCCCTCCCGCCCACCCCCACTACGGCCCCGCCCTGTTCCCCCCTGCCTTCCTGCCTTTCGTTTTTTTTCCCTCTTCTTCCTTCCCTCCTCCCCCTTTTCTTTTTCTTTTTTTCCCTTCCTCCCCCTTTTTTCTCCCTCTTCCCCTTCTTCCTTTACTCCCCTGTTCTCCCCCCATTTTTTTTTTCCCCCCTTTTCCATCCCCTTTTTTCCCCTCCCTCCTCTCCCCCTTCCCTTATTCTCGTCCCCCTTCCCCATTCTCCCCCCCCTCTTTCACTTTCCCCTTCTTTCTTCTCCCTTTTTTTTTTTTCTTCCCTCCCCCCTTTATCCCTTCCCCACCACCCTTCTCCCATCCTCTCCCCCCTTCTTCTCTTATCTTTTTCCCCCCCCCCTTTCCCCCTTTCCCCTTCTCTTCTTTTCCTCCCTCCCCCTTTCTTTTTTTCCCTGTCTTCCCCCCCCTCCTTCCCCCTTTCCCTCCCATTTTGTGGTTGCCCCTGAATCCCATCACACCAGACCCCCACCCCCCCCCCCCCTCCCCCCCCCCCCCCCCCCCCCCCCCTTTTCGAGAGATGGTGATCACTTCAGGAGGAAGAAGCCGCCTTCACAGCCCTAAGGCTCAGAGGGGAGTTGGTGGAGGAGTGGAGTGACTACAAATACCTCGGAGAATGGTGATCGACAACAGCAGCCGCATTGAACTTGAATTAACACCACGGCTGGTACAAGAAGGGGATGAGCAGGACTCTACTTCCTGAGGAAGCTGAGATCCCTTCAACGGTGCAGCGAGATGTTGGAGCTCTTCCACCAGTCTGTTGTTGCCAGTGAAATCTTCCTGCTTTTGTTTGCTGGGTGCAAGCCAGCATCAGATCCACGCCAGTTATTACTATCTTCGACTGTGGCGCTGTGCTGCCCCCCTGTGGGCCACAACAGCGAACTGCCAACAACACAGTAAAAACAGCGTCACCGCTAACTATCGTGCTTCCGGTGAAACACTTTCAAATAAAGTTGCGGCGTGATGCGACATAAATCAATCTCACATCATTGATAATTCTTTCGTTGTCATTGTTACGAGTGTCGACGGTAAACATCAAGAGACGACACGGGACTACACGCAAGTAACGACGGAGGTGGAGGAAATCTGTCGCTGCTCGTCCGAGCTGTTAGTAAGGCAACGTGATAGCAAAGGCTATACGTCGTCTATGTAGTGGAGGAGCTCGATGTTTCTGGACTGACAATGATGATTTTCCAGGGCTTTCTTCAGTCACGTCGCATTGCTTTGAGTTTGATTTCCCGGAAAACCTTTTTATTTTGAATGTGGACAGGAAGTTGATAGTATTCTAACATGTCTGCATTAATGCCAGTTTAACACTCAGGTTGCAGTTCTCGTCTGTGCCATAGAGGGCGAGATCTAAGTATCAAGGTGCTGTGCTGCCCTCTGTGGTCACAGGGGTTGAATGGCACCAATTGGAATTAGTAAAAACAGCGTCAACCGCTAAAATTCATTTACTTCCGGTGATCCACTTTCAAATAAAGTGACGGTGTTCTCGCCACGTAAGCCTCTCACATAGTTTATTATTTCTCGTGGTTACTGTCATCTTCACAGGTGTCGGACGATTCACTATATGACGACTACGACGTGCACGCTAAGGTGACAGAAAGAGGATCTGCGGGCTACTCGTTCGTTAGCAGGTTAGCCCGAGCTGCTCCGTCGTTCTGTCTCTCACGTACCGTAGGTGCTCGAGGAGCTCGACAACTAATGTTTTCTGGACCGCCATTTGAATTTCAGGGACCATTTCTTACACTTAATTCGTATATTTTTAGTTTTGGTCATTCTATTTGACAGAATTACCGGGAAGTACAGTATCCTATCATGTGTGGCGTGACGCTCGTTTTTACTGATTTAATGTGCAGTTTCACACCATGACCACTGGAGGGCGGGACAGAGCCTGATAGTCCGTATCAGGCAATCAGAAGTAAATCAGTCTGACAGGAATTAGACATTTACGAGACTGCTTTTTATTTTTATCCACTTCTTTTTATTTTTATTTTATCAATTATTATTACTTATTTTTTTTTTGTTCTTTCGTAGTGTCAGCTGATGGACGCCTTTGATTCACATCTTCTATTGGATTATTAAGAAATGCTCATCACTCTTTATGTATTACTCTTACCACAAACACCACAGTCTATACATACAAATTTTGGCTATAGTCAATGAAAAAACCTGAATAAACACAAATGCAGCATGTTAGAACACTATGCACATTCTAAAACAGACATATAAAATGAAAATGTGCAAATGTCACTCTTGCTCCAGATTGTCTGATTAAAAACACTCCATTGAAGCAGCTATTTTAGGAAATGACTGAGCCATGTCTCTGCTCATGACGCCTTATGTTCTTAATTAGAGCCCGTTCAAGCTTCAGCAGTTATGCTCAAATCTTCAAGTCAAGGCTCTCTTGATCTCTCTGGATCTCGGAGGTTAAACCATCATGCAGCTTGTGCTTTTTCGACAGGGTAGTGCCTATTACCCTGGAGTACCTGCAACGTCCTTTTTGTGCATGGTAAACATCGACCAGGCCTGACGAAAATGGTCCATTTGCAGTGTAAATGTTCTCTAATGACCGCGCTTGCCCGTGCTGGGTTAGTTACTGCATGAGTCTGATGATAATTGCTCTCTGGCTTCTCACCTATAGAAACTAAAAGTTATATTTGTCTTTGTTCATTTTAAAGCAGACATTATGTAAGCGTTTTCCCTACAGAAACTTTTAGTTTATAGGAATCATGTTGATGTAACTTGTTAAACTCTGAGTCCTGAGCACCTGCAGAAGGAAGTCTCTGATGAGTCAAGCTTTTGCGGGTGTACTAGGAGGATAGGCGAGGAGGGGGGAGTACAGGACACTGATAGACGGATTTGTGTGTGTGTTTCAGGCTGTTGGCACACAGAGTCCTCCACCAGCCTGCAGCCCTGATGAGGTGTCTCATGGATACGTCACCATCAGGGTAAAAACACACAATCCTGCAATCTGTTCAGAAGACAGCTGACATAATGTGACATAATGATGATTCCTGTGTGTGTGTGTGTGTGTGTGTGTGTGTGTGTGTGTGTGTGTGTGTGTGTGTGTGTGTGTTAGCCTGGTGTGACGACTCATTATGTTGAGATGGGCTCAGGTCCACCAGTTCTGCTGTGTCACGGCTTCCCTGAGAGCTGGTACTCCTGGAGGTATCAGGTGTGTCCCGGTGTGTGCGTGTCTCATCCCATCCTCAGTTTCTGGTGTGTTTGTGTCTGAACGTCCTCGTCTCTGTCTGCTAGATTCCAGCTGTGGCAGCAGCTGGGTTCAGGGTGTTGGCTCTGGACATGAAGGGCTATGGAGAGTCCACAGCGCCCCCAGGTGTGTGTCAAGGTCATAGACACAAATAGTATGAATTTAAAGTGCCACAGCCTCCTTTGAATCATTTAAAATGTTTTTCATGTCACCTCTTGTTTTTCCTCGCGTGTTGTGGAGAGCTTTGATTCATGTCGTTTGCTCACTGACAGACATACAGGAATATTCTCAGGAGCAGCTTTGCAAGGTACAAACTCACCAACACACTCATGGAATCATTTTTAAACACACGCGTGTGGCGTCAGCGTTTCAAGCTTTTACAAAAAGACATTTTTACGATACTACTTTAACTGATCTGTCAGTGGGTGATTACACCGGCAGCTCATTTAAAGGACAGTTGTCACAGTTGTCATGTCTTATTTAATCATGATTACACAGAATATTACTTCTTTTCTTCCCAGGATTTAATCACTTTTATGGACAAAATGGTGAGTGACAACACATCACACACACTCTCAGGTCCAGAGGGACTGAGGCCGGTTCAGGTCCATCACAGACCACAGTATGGGGTGTGGACCTGGGATGCCTCGCTGCTCTCACTCCACCATCTCTGCACATTTGCATGCATATATAAGCCCACCGCGTGTGTGTGGTTGTATTTTTGTGTAAACCTTTTTCTCGTACCTCAGATACGTCTTGTGATTTTGCAGCGGTCTCTGGTGCATGATTTCTTCTCTCTGTTCCTTTTCCAGTCGATACCACAGGTCACCCTGGTGGGTCATGACTGGGGCGGCATGTTGGTGTGGGTCATGGCTCAGTATTACCCTGAGAGAGTCAGGTGAACACACACACACACACACACACACACAGATTCAGTGACACCTCCCAGATACTTTAGCCTGGAGTAAAATGTGTTTTCCTGTGTGTGAAGGGCTGTGGCGTCTCTGAACACTCCTCTGTTCCCCGTCGATCCTTCTGTCACTCCTGCAGAGAAACTCAAGTCTGTTCCCATATTTGACTACCAGCTCTACTTCCAGAAACCTGTAAGTGTGTCTGCAGCATGCTACCAACTGACCACAGCTCTGATAAACAGCCTGTCCTCTTCTCAGAGACAGGCTGCTTCACGGACACAAAGAGCCACATATACATGCCAGCATGTTCTTCATATGAGTCTGTCATCACTTTGAAACAATCCTCATACACCAATAAAACCTGCCGATGCATAAAGACTGGGAGAAAGGCAGTTCACCAACCCAGACCTTTAAAGTTCACAAACAAACACGTCCTCTCTACTTTATATGATGTTAACATGTTTCTGTGCATATGACAAGAACGTGTGTGTGTGTGGGTGTGTGTGTTGCAGGGTGTAGCAGAGGCCGAACTGGAGAAAGACCTGGAGAGAACATTCAAGATTTTCTTTTTCAGCAGTGATGAAGCAGTGAGGACACACACACACACACACACACACACACACACACACACAGAGACAACATCAAGTCTGTACAGGTAGAAAAATCAGCTTTGCATCAATACTTCTGTCTTGTCAGGCGACGCGTCCTCCGATCAGCACTGCAGGAGTCTGTGCTCGAGGTGAGACTGCACCCTGAAGTCTGACTGGAGACTTCCTGCTAAAAACCATTTGTTAAAGTTCCTGCAGACATTTTGAAGAGCTCATGAAAAACACCAGTAAGTGCTGTCATGTGTTGCTTGTGTCGTGTTACAGGAGGTCTGTTTGTGGGTCTGCCGGAGCAGATTCCCCGGAGCTCCATGCTGACGGAGGCCGAGCTGCAGTACTACGTCAGCCAGTACAAAGAGCGAGGCTTCAGGTCTGCACACTGAACAGATCAAGCAGAAGTCATTCAGTGACAAAGAGCCTCCTGAAGACATGTTGCAAACAATCGATGCATGAGGTCACCAAAGAAAAATAATCTTCATCTGCAGCTCTGGTTTAAACTGATGGTGCCTACATGGACTTAAACATACTCAGGGTGGAGAATGTGAAGCAGCGTTTGATAACTTCATGAATAAATATGAGCTCACAGTGCAGTGGGTCAATAATCGTCTTGTGTTTCGTGTCACAGGAGGCCGTTGAACTGGTATCGGAACAGGGAGGCGAACTGGAAGTGGATGTGTTCTCGTCCCACTGGAAAGGTTTGTTACAGACGGCAGCATCAGAAACAAAAGAAGTTAGAGAGTCACTAAAACATCAGAATCACATGAACTACATCATGGGGTTGCTGTTTCATCTGTCAGAATGTCCTGTGCTCCTGCAGCAGCTGCAGGATGAGGAGTTTCCCACGCAGTCGTGATTTCAACCTAAAAGTACAAAAACCATCAACTCAGCCTTTTTCAGGCTAAAGTCTGGTGTCTTTATTTTCTCATTATCAACAAGAAAAGATCAAAACCAACATGTAAGTCTGTCTAAAACAGCTGTTCACTAGTTTTATCAGACAAACTGGATATATGCATTTTCAGGGGCGGATTAATCCACACTTGGTGTGCTCTAGTTTGTGGCAACAGGGCGTGGTGGTGTGCCTCACTGATGTTTCTAATGGAAGACTGAAACGTCTATCATTCTGTGTGTGTGTGTGTGTGTGTGTGTGTGTGTTAGCTGCTGATACCTGCTCTGATGGTGACAGCAGGTAAAGACCAGGTCCTGCTGCCGGCCTTCTCCAAGGGAATGGAGGACTTGGTGAGAAAATTGAGGAAAGAGAAGCAGCATGACGATCAATCATTGGAAATGAATCTGATGTCTGTGTTTATTGATCACAGATCCTGAACCTGAGCAGAGGACACATCGAGGACTGTGGACACTGGACGCAGATGGAAAGACCAGCTGAGACTAACAGCATCCTGATATCATGGCTTCAAGAAACACACGAGAAGACTGGAGGTGTTACCGTGACCCCCAAACTGTGAGGGAGGGAGGAGAGAGGGGTGAAGGCAATGAGGGAGGAGGGGAGAAAGGAAAGGAGGGAAGAAAGGAAAGGAGGGAAGAAGGGTGTCAGGGAGGAAGGATAAAATGAAACTTTGTTTGGATTAGAGCAAAATAAAAAGTTCATCTTGTGTCATGAACTGAAACAGCTGAGAAGAAATCAGAATAAAAGTCGATCACTTCAAATATTTTATACTCTTGTACTTTTTTCTAAACTTTCATGTTAAAATTACTTAAATACAAAGAAGCAACCAAAAGTCACGATTGTGATTCCCACTGCAGTTTACAGGAAATGATGTATTTTAATGAGGAAAAGCTCAGAACATGAATCAGATAAAGAGACGAGAGAACACAGAGACATGAACTCTGCTGGAGCCTGCAGGCTCACCCTGGACACGTCTTTAAGTAAAAACTACAGAATATTTATCATTTTCCTGAGGTAATTTAATGTTTTCTCAACATGTATGGAACACGTTTGTCTCCTGAGTACCTTTACTAAATCATTACTTTAAGATATCATGAGCCAGTCGTTCTTTTTGGCATTGAACCAAACATCTGATAACACAGTGATCACAAAATACAAACACAGTTATGACACGATACAGAAAGATAAACCAGGCCTTCTCATAATGCTGATATAAAAAGTCATTTGCCTGAATAAAACTAATTTAATCATGATCCCAACAGAACAATGTGATGTTTAAAAACAGTGTTAATCATAAATACGAGCACCATAAAAGAAGAATCTCCAGTCTGAAGTCCTGATCCACTAACCTGATGTCACCATGTTGTATTACAGTATCGTTAACAGTATTAGTACTGCAGTAATATTTCCATGTAATGATCATTAAACATCAGTTGATCTCTGCTCAGCACATCTCCACACTGACGTCTGGTTCACCAGATTTCAAACTGCCGGTCTCTTTCAAAGGGTTTCCTGTCCACGATGTTGTTGTTGAAGAGTCTAGAAAAAGACCAAACAGAGCGAGCAAACGTGTCACGGTATTAATGAACTCATCTAAGATGATGAATGATTTCTCTGTCCTGTGAATGAATGCTGCTCACCGCACAGTGTGGATGGACGGGTTGATGGAGACCAGTTGGAGTAGCATGTCAGCTGAAGCATCAGTGATCTTATTGTGACTCAGACTGTAACACAAAAAGTGACATACAGGTTCATTCATGACAGTGATATTAATATTTCTTTAGATGTGTGTCCTCTCAGCTCATTAAACTCCACCTAGACGAGAGCAGACAGTGCATCAAATACATTAGCTGAGCTGAGACATGAACTCTTGCATGTTGAGGTTTGACACTCACTCCAGGACTTGGACTTTGTGCAGATGTGTGATGAGCGTGAGCAGCAGCTGGTCAGTGAGCTCACAGTGACTCAGGTCCAGCTCTGTCAGCACTTCAGAGAAGTCCAGCATCTGGGCCAAACCTGCACAGGTCCTCTGATCCAGTGTGGTGTGACTGAGGTCCAGCTCTCCACCCAGGGCTCTACACAGGGACACTGCCCGTCTCACTGTGTCCCTCTCACTGCTCACAGGAACCAGGGACACCAGCTGGAGGAGGACAGCTTTACCGGCTCTAAACAGGAGAATCAGAGCACACACAGATTGTTACGAAGCATGAACATGGATGAAAACCAGCTTCTTCTCTGGTGTGTGTCACTTTGTGGTCTCTCTAACCTGAGGCGGACTCCGTCTAGGACAGGAAGCAGCAGGTCCAGCCCGCTGTCCTCCACCTCACAGTCCTGCAGGTCCAGCTGTGTTTTCCTGCTGCTGCGTCTCAGGATGGTGGAGACGGCCCTGCAGTCCTCAGCAGTCAGACTGAGAGTCTCACTCTGACCCTCCTGTGACAGCTCCACATGGGACGAGCAGGACAGGTCCAGTCTGTGCTGCACGGCCCTGAGCAGGTCGACAGCTGCCCCCTGCTGGACCTCAGAGGCAGCACAGCAGTGGACGAACCTCAGCAGCAGGTTCCTGTCAACACTGGGAGGAAAAGATAAAATAATAAATGAAGAATATAAACACATAGTTCCAAAGATCAGTTACAGATATGATGAGTAGATTCACAAACATCCCAAATAAATCCATTAAAGGATTTCATTGGTCAAGCAGTCTGACGGTCAGAGAGGTTGGAAACAAACAAAGACATTTTGTAAACACACTTCCTGCTTCAGACTTGTTGGAGTTATGCACGTACAGTTTACAGGATCATTTCTGAAGCCAAAATAAAGTCGGTTTGTTTCCAACATGTCTGATCTCAGCTGTTAGTTATTATTGGAGAGGTGCTGCACATCCTGTGTGCTGGAGAGGACTGACACAGGCACAGCACTGAGAGACGAGCACTAATGTCTGACCTGAGCTGAGAAACTTTGTCCAGTGTGAAGAGGATGGACTCTGTTTCCCCTGCTGGTATGGAGGTCCACAGGAGGTTCAGTCTGACTCTGTCACTGTGTTTGAGAGTGAAGATCAGAGCAGCACAGTCCTCAGAGTCCATCTCTCTGCAGGTCAGGCTGATCACATGATCCAGTGACCTCAGTAAACCGGGTATAATGAGACTGTCACGAGCTTTATAGATCTCTCTGATGACAGCCAACACAAAGCTGGGGCAGAGTCTGAAACATAAAGTGTATTCACCAGGACAATTAACAACAGGCTGCAAAACATCAGTCACAACACAGAAACAAATATGATAACTGGATGTGTGCATCTGTTGAACCTTTTAAATACAATCCTGTCCAGAAAGGGACGCAGACGTGTGATGTTCTCCTGTAAGAAGCGGTTCTTCCTCAGGTTCACAGTGATGGTCTGAGCTGGAGACTGCTGCAGCAGATAGTGAAGAAGCTCCCAGTTCAGACAGCAGGAGCTCAGATCTCCACCAACTTTACTCAAGAAGGACCGGGTCAAGACCTCATCCTGGACTTCATAAAGGAGGGAGAGTAGCTCCTGGAAGGTGATCTCACTCAGTCTGCAGATAAAAACATGGATATATCTTAGAAATGTAAACGATGAATACATTTTGGATTTTGTGTTTGTGAAGTTTAAGAAAAACTTACTTGATTGTTAGAGGGCCGTCATGAAGCAGCAGTGGAATGAGACTCTGAGCAGAGACGCAGAACTCAGTCAGGTCTAACTGTCTGACAGTCCAGCACCTCAGCAGGGATGCCAAACTACTGACAACCTTTGACAATCCTCTTTCTGATGCTCGGACTGTCTGAGGGCCAAGAGAAAGCTCTTCAATAGCTAACGAACAGGCCACTCTCCCTCGTCTTACCCATCGAAACAGCAGCAAGGCCATGTCAGCGGACAGCCTGAAAATCCAAGAAACAGAGGAAGCAGTCGGACAAAAATGATGTTCACTTCAAACTAGACAAGATGCTGTGAGAACAGAAGTAATGACAGAAGTGTGAACCTCAGACTGTGGAGTTGTGTTGTACGTCTAAACAGGAGGGAGGCTCCTCGGACAGACATCTTTCTGGGTGTCAGGGTGAGATCCACATCAGAGCCACAAAGTCTCAGAACCGCCCCCGCAGACCTGCAGGTTTTCCTGCTTAACTGTCCTGTCAGCAGCAGGGTGAACCCCAGGAGCTTCAGCAGAGACGACAGCTGCTCGGCCTCCTCTCTGGATCTCACAGAGATGCAGGTACACACAGTCTGGAAGAAGTCTTCATCACAGCTAAAACACATTATGATGGATGAAGAGTGAAAACAGGTACAAGACAAACTGCATTACAGAGCATCTCATGTTCAATGTCTTTCATCAGTGATGACATTTAGAGTAAAAACTGAGAGCAGGATGAAATATTCTATTTTATTATCTGTGATAAAAAAAACTGTTTTAAAATACTGCTGGATAATCACTGAACTTAGAAACAACGTTCATCTTTTTATACATTTAGTTCATTTGCGAATTTAGTAAAACATTGACGATTATGAGCTGGACTTATAAACAGACGTCTGCTGAATATTTTACCTGAGCTGTGAGATATAAGGCAGACACTGTAGCAAACTCCTCACTTCACTCTCTTCATGTGAGCAGTCTCTCAGCTTCACTTGTTTCTTCTTTGATTGGAGTTTCAGCACTTCCAGGAGGATGGAGGGCTTTCTCTCTGAGAGGTCTATGGACCAGACTGCAGGAGCTGACTGGAAAACTGACTGTAATGATGGAAGGACACTCAAGCCTGTTTTGGTTTCATAGTCCTTCACATGGGAGAACAGATCCAGCAGGAAATCACTCTGATGTTTCTGATAATTTCCATTGAAAGGGAATGTTTGATATGTGCACACTGATGATAACAGTTTCACTATCTTCTCTCCTGTCTGCTGTTCTCTCTCTGCTGCTGCACAGAACAGATTCCCAAAGAACTCGACTTGACCTTCAAAGCGCCGAGGGAAACTGTAACGAGAATTGAACATGTTGTTATGATGTGATGTGAACAGCAGAAAAAGAGCCATGCATTACTGATATGGAGTTTATCTGCTGAAAGCCTACAAATACCTGCTGATGAGCAGAACACAGTCAAATCAATCAACCTAAAATTCAAGTCACAATACTTTGAACAGGCTCATATGTGGATTTAAGAAGACTTTGACTGAATGACATTCTTCAGAAAATGTTTAAGGAGCCAGGAAAGTCAGTCTACAAAGGTGTGTCCTCACCTCTGTGTTCAAAGATTGTATGTTAGACTGGAATACCACTCCTGAACCAACAGGAGGGCTGAAAGGAATACTTTACCCAAAACATTTATTCATCAATGAAGTCCAAAGCCTGAAATACTGGACCACAAGTCTGAACATCCATCATTGAGTCAAACTCTATCAAACTTCATCCAGTACTAGAGGAACAGAATCAGGATTTCTACTGGTTTACTGATCACATCATGATGACGTGCAGTTTCATTTCAATGCTGATTAAAAACACTTGTACTAAATCCTCTAGTCGACTGCTCTGGATTATTCACTGTTCAAACATCCTGCTCAGTCACTGCTCATTGATTGGCTCTCCTAGAATGAGTGCAGCCAATGAATGAGCATCCCATCCAGCTTCCATAACCAATCACATTTTGTGACTAAATATGTCCATGATTCAGTCCTGAAAATGTCAACCAGTTCAAAACTGTCTTCAGATGACTCGTACAGTAAATCCAACACTAACACAATGATGTACTTAGATAGGAACCATCATGTTTGTCTATCTATGAATCCAGTAAAACTGCTGTTTCATCCCAGAGGTTTGAAAAATCACAGCAAAAAAGCTGTAAAGCAGTAAGAAAGAACATCACTGGTCCTGAAGAAGAACTGGACTTCTCATCATCAACACAATGGTGATGGTATCTGTTGTTCTCATTTCTGGAGCTGGTTGAATGAAATCATTATAGCCGAGTCTCTGCTGACTTTTGACTGAGTCCATAGATGACTGATGAAAACAGCCTCAAAGTACCAAACTCTGTGCTCGATAGAGTAAACACGTATCAGCTCGTGAGACATGAGCAGGACTCTGTGGGAGCGTTGCTGGAGGTGTTTGATGTGCACAGAACTCTGGGTAATTTAAGAATAAATACACTGGGGTGTGTGGAATAAAACAGCATGTCATCTATAAACTAAACACAGTGAAGTCACGTTTATGTGGACTGATCAACTCAACACGTTACCTTCACCTTCAAACTAACAGCCAGTTACTGCAGATGTTAGAACACAACTCCACAAATGTACACTGAAGTCATGTGAAGTACAATTCATTTACCTGAGCTGTGAGATATAAGGCAGACACTGTAGCAAACTCCTCACTTCACTCTCTTCATGTGAGCAGTCTGTCAGCTTCACTTGTTTCTTCTCTGATTGGAGTTTCAGCACTTCCAGGAGGATGGAGGTCTTTCTCTCTGAGAGGTCTATGAACCAGACTGCAGGAGCTGACTGGAAAACTGACTGTAATGATGGAAGGACACTCAAGCCTGTTTTGGTTTCATAGTCCTTCACATGGGAGAACAGATCCAGCAGGAAATCACTCTGATGTTTCTGATAATTTCTATTGAAAGGGAATGTTTGATATGTGCACACTGATGATAACAGCTTCACTATCTTCTCTCCTGTCTGCTGTTCTCTCTCTGCTGCTGCACAGAACAGATTCACAATGAACTCGACTTGACCTTCAAAGCGCTGAGAGAAACTGTAACGAGAATTGAACATGTTGTTATGATGTGATGTCAACAGCAGAAAAAGAGCCATGCATTACTCATATGGAGTTTATCTGCTGAAAGCCTACAAATACCTGCTGATGAGCAGAACACAGTCAAATCAATCAACCTAAAATTCAAGTCACAATACTTTGAACAGGCTCATATGTGGATTTAAGAAGACTTTGACTGAATGACATTCTTCAGAAAATGTTTAAGGAGCCAGGAAAGTCAGTCTGCAAAGGTGTGTCCTCACCTCTGTGTTCAAAGATTTAACTCCACAAATGTACACTGAAGTCATGTGAAGTACAATTCATTTACCTGAGCTGTGAGATATAAGGCAGACACTGTAGCAAACTCCTCACTTCACTCTCTTCATGTGAGCAGTCTGTTAGCTTCACTTGTTTCTTCTTTGATTGGAGTTTCAGCACTTCCAGGAGGATGGAGGTCTTTCTCTCTGAGAGGTCTATGAACCAGACTGTGGGAGCTGACTGGAAAAGTGGCTCCAGTTTTGGAATGATATCTGAAAATCCTTTACCCTTGACGTGTTGATATAAATCAAGGAGGAAGTTATTCAAGTCGGCATTAACAGAAAAAAAAGAGAGCAGCATGTTCACTACGCTGAGAAAGCTTTCTGCTTTGTGCCATGCTGCTCTCAGGCATAAATCCAGTAACAGCTGCTTCTCCTCCTTCCCCAGTGTCCTTTGATGCTCCTGATCCTGATATCCTGGACATCTGTAGGTCACCCTGAAGCTGCATAAGAACAAACAGATGTATATGTTAATGTCATTTTGTACAATAACCTGTGTAAATATTGTGTCTGTACTCGGTGTGTGATCATCAGACGAAGTCTGAGATCCACCCTGTGTCCATCAGCATGGAGTGAACACTTTCCTCCCCTTCCTGATCACACACCTTAGTGAAGCTGCTTCCTTCTTTATGTCAGCCACAAATGAAATTAGTCACCAAGTGGTGAGTTAAAGTTAAGTCGAAGTCTCATGATAGAGGTAGTTCATCTCAAACTGGAGGTCTGATCTGACCATACAATGAGCTCCAATAAAGGATTTTCATTTCAACATGGAGTTTTACAAAGGATAAAAGTTTCATCACACAAAAACAAAAGCTGCATACCTGAGTGAGCTGATGGATGGCAAAGCCTCTAACAGGCACTCACACAGCCTTTGGCAGTCAGGAGTTTCCCTCTCCCAGTGAAGGCAGACATTAACCTTCATAGTGACCTTCTGCATGACGTTTACCGCTCTTTCAAACAGCCGTCTTTTACCTTCGACTGGAAGGTGCAACTGATTTCCATCGAGGCTGAGTAACCCGATGTCGTCCATCTGCCCTTCGCTGAGAAGGAAAATCTCCCACAGCTGCCGTGGCAGAGGGTCACACCTACAATTAAAGAGCAATCATAATAATCATAAGTCAGAGAGTAACAGTCAAGTTTTATAAGAAATGTCTGTTTAGCTAAAAGAAGTCACAGCAGAGGTAACATTCTTTATTCTCTGAATATCTTCATCCATCTATTTAAGCCATTCATCCTGTTTGGGGTCATTGGGTTCTTTCTATTTTACCTCTTATTGTTATTTGCTCACATACCATTGGACATTCTGCAGACATCCAGATAGCCGTCTCATTCCTTGCTCTGACACCATGACGTCCTCAAGGTTCAGTGATATTTTCCTCTCCTTTGACTGAGTGACCACGTAGGCAACAGCACAGCAAAGGTTCGGATCAAGACTTTCTCCACTGAGGTCAAGACGGTACTCCAGTTTGTCCAGGAGGTAGATGCATGCTTCAGGACACTGGGACTCATACAAGCACTGGCATAAGAACAGTATGTCCACATCAAGCCCACTTGCGAAAAATGTGTTTATCATTTCCTTGAAGAACCACTTGGATGTATTCTTGAGCTCCTGAGCTGGAATCAGACACTTCATCAGACAAGGGCTCTTCTCACTCAACAATCTGCACAAGAAAGGGATCACATGTTTCATGTGTTTCTTCTCCTCAGTGAGGCACTGCTGCAAAACATCCTTGATTTTATCTGGATTCTTCAGGAGCCACAGTGCTGCAAAAAACTCCTGCATTGTGTAATGGAGGAAGGCATATGTGGTTATTGTCTCAGTGAGGGCGGCTTTGATAAAAAGTGGTTTCAGGAAGGAAAGGACGCAGCTGTCTTCACAGGGCATTTCAGGCAAGTTCACAGTTTTTCCTTCAGTTGCATGAAAAGCAACCTCAGCCAAACGCAGTATTTCCTCACACTTGTTTGTGATGAAGGAATTCAGATCTTTGTTTCGTGTCTTGTTGCTGTTCATTTGAAGGCACGAACGAACAATATTGATGTAGATTTCAGTTATCGTGCACGGCTGTGGAGAGTCTTCTGAAAAGCAGGCAGCCACCATCAGTGCATACATCGGGACATGGCAAAGAGTGAACAGCTCCAAGTTGCTCAAAACTTTCTTCTGTTCATCGCCGAGCATTGCAGATAAATATGTTTTTATGGTCTGCTCACTGAAGCCGTTCACTTCCATTTTGAGAAAGTTCTCAGATAGGAAGTCTTCTTCATCATCTGGTCTGCAAGTCACGATGACCTTGGCATAAGGTAGTAGATCCTTCTCTACAAGCCTCCTCACCACTGAAGAAGAGAGATCTGTGAGCCCATCAAAAATGATTGTAACATTGTCAGAGTTCTCCTTTATGTCCTGTAAGACCTCTTCTTTGCCTCTATCCGGTTCACTGAACACACAGAAAAGAAGATCGTCCAAGCTCATGGTCGACGTGATGAGTGTGTTTCTCATGTCAAAGTAAAACATGTAATCTAGATCCTTGTTGTCTCTTTCTGCCCAGAGTTTCAACATTTCATGAGCAAGTGCTGTCTTTCCAATTCCAGGCTGACCAACCAAGAGTATGTTTTTATCTGTTTTCAGCAGCTCACTGGGGGAAATCTCTGGTCTGTCCACAGGCAGGTACTTCTTCATCTTTTTAGGGCGACTCATTCTGCTTTTCTTGTTCTTATATTTCTTTATTTTATATGGAGAAACACTTTCTTGTGTGTCTAATACAAGTGGAGTGTACGACAGATCAGGCTTGTTATTCTCTCCAAAAAGACGTTTGTTGGCCGTCCAAAACTCACTTGATATTTTTCGTGTTTTCATCTTCAGCTTTCTCTGATATTCATGACACGGCCTTAAGCCTAAAATAAGAACAACAGTGGTAAATAAACATATTGTATCTTTTCACCAAATAATTCATACATATTCAGATACATCACACATTAAAGAACAATGTATGAAATCAGCACATCAAAGATAAATAACTTCAGCTTCAAAATACCTTGGAAGTACTCGACATCCATTTGTGCGTCTTCCTTGAAAGAAAAGCAGCTGATCCAGTAATGCAGGTCAAATACAGGTTCAGTATTTCTCTCAGGCAGAGGGGTCGGCCTCCCTAAGGTCCTCTTTCTCGTTGTGTCAATGATCTTGAGGAACTTGTAGCAGGCTTTTTCCCCTTTCTTTATGACAGAGTTCAGTATGTGTCTGGTTTTATCATGGTCATGTTTCTCTGCCTGTATTTCACTGACCTCTTCATCCTGGAAAACTCCTTGCTGATACAAGTTTTCCACGATCACTGACAGATTCTTTAACTCTCCCACCAGGTGGACTCTGGCGCTCTCGACATAAGCTAACGCAGACTGTGCTGTACAAGCCATGTGTCCTTACTTCTGTCTGTTCTGCATACAGACCCAACGTGAATGATCTGCAGAACAAGATACCAGTTTAAATAAAATGTTCATTACAACAATTATTTTATCTGTGAGGTCTTCACTGTTGCATTAAATGTGCAGCTGGTGAAATATTTCTAATGTTCATCAATTCAGTGATAGATACCTGTGTGCTTCTGAACAACGTGCTCCAAGAATAAAAGATATCTGGTCCTAGTCTCATATTACACTACATTACTCACTACATTTACACTGCGTGCAGAGCAGGACAAAGACCTGCTGGACTCACTGTGACATACTTTAAATGCTCTGAGATGTTCCAGAGTCTTGAACCAAATCAGAACGGTCAGTGTTAGTGTTCAGGTTTAACGCTTCAGTACAGCAAAGCATCTAACAGCTGAAGACTTTGGTATTTTTCTTCAGAGTTGGTGAAGATGGACACCGACACGACTTCAATGGAGTCCGGACGATATATTATCATCCCAACTTCTCTGAAGCTCGCTCTTCATCTTCACCAACCACTAACTTGTGTTTTTGTGTATTGTGAGGCAAATTACATCACAATGATTTCTTATTTTTGAACTAAAAAGCAAAACAGGTGAACGTGACAGACCACACCGTACAGACACATTCAGACTGTTTATCAGAAAGAGAAACTTACACAGAGGCCTCAAAGTCTCCACTGACCACAGCCTCCATCAGCTGTCCAGTCAGCTGTTCAGTCAGCTGTTCAGTCAGCTGTTCCGTCAGCTGTTCAGTCAGCTGTCCAGTCAGCTGTTCATTCAGCTGTTCAGTCAGCTGTTCAGTCAGCTGTTCAGTGCCTGTGGATGTAACATGTAAATATAAAACATTATTCATAATATCTGAGTCTGACTTCACCTCTGAAACAAAGTCAGCGACTGACTGAGACACCTGTTTGTTTGCTAATGAGCAATGCTAAGCTAAGCTGCATCACCATGGCAACTAAAAACCACAATATTTATTTTATTTACCTCGAAACCAGAAAACACTTTTTAAAAAGAGTTGGTCCAGTAAATAAATATAATAAATATAATATATATAATATAAAGTCGCAGTTTGATAAAAGTTCATGAAAACAAACAACATTTAACGGAATCCTAACCGGAAGTTCAGCTTTGGTTAGCAACACAGAGTTATTTCATTTTAAACATTAAAATAAGTTTATCACACTAACACGAATGTATGAGTGACTGAAGGAGCTTTGTTTTCTTAAAATCCAAACGCTCCTTCTCCCACACCGCCTCAACCGGGAACACACCGGGAGCTCCGTCCGTTAACGGCTGTCACATCCGGCTATTCCCTTCAAAATAAAACACACCAGCGCTTACAGGGAGTAACATCAAATACACCAATACCGCAAACTCTGCACAAAACAAATGATTATCATTTTATATCCATTCATTTAACACGTTTAAGTCGCGTTATTTTTTATTATTATTTATGTAAATGTTACAGTTTTGATAAAGTTTTAGTTTGGGCGGTTACATCACGTAAGTTACGGCTACTTTGCTAACAGCAACACAAAGTATGCCAACTTATGACATAAAAAGCATATAATCTTATAATCTTATAAAGTATATAACACAAACATGAGCAGCTCCGTCAGTCAGACTCAGTTCAGCACATCCAGCTAGTCCTTTCAAAATAAAACACACCAGCTGTCTGTGATGAGTCTGGGACGGACAATGGTCATTTCAGGAACATTTCTTTCAGTTCACTTTGAATTGCTTTAGTTTGGTCACTATATTTTCAAAATATTTCCGGGAATGTTTAATTTTGTGAAGCGTTGACCGGAAACAGTATTTTATTATGTGTCTATCACTGATGGTAACTTTACACTCGGGCTGCAGTGGCTGCCTGTCGCCGCTGGAGGGCAGCATACACAGCACACGGTAAAGAGACTGATCATGTGTTTAAAGTATTAACATGAAAAGTTACACAGAGGAGAAAGTAACGAAGCTCCCTCTGAGATGTAGTGCAGTACAAATACAAGTACTTTAGGATTGTACTACTGTCAAATACTTGTAGTTAGACTACAGGCGTTAGGCAGGTAGATCCTTCCAAAATAAAAGACTGCCTCAATAAAGCCCTTTGAGAATATTAAAGTTTCATTTCAATCTCTCTGGTTTGATTATTCATCATGTTTAAGTACAAACCAGCTCCTGCCCAGTGAATTCATTAGAACATAAAACTTGCTCGGATCCTTCCTGATGCTTCCGCATTTAGAGACTCACACAGCCGGTGAGCAGTGGCTCTTTTTTCTCGGCTGACTTTTATATTTCTATGAAGTTGTGAACGAACCGAGCAACAAGCGAGCAGCATTTAACGGTAACAGGCTGAGCAAAGAGGCAGTGATGAGCACAGACGGTGGAAATGTCGATGTCGTTACCTTAACGTGGAGAAAAGAAGCTGCATGACGAGCTGCAGAGAGAAAGAGAAAGTAAACTTCAGACAGGGAGGAGGGACATGGACTGTCTGACGTCATCTGTTATTGTAGACGCCAGCTCATGTTGTTATGGTTGTTGCTATGGGGATGTGGGTCACGTGGTGGTGCATCAGCCAGGTAAATAAACTGGATCTCGGTCTCTTCTTGATCACCACTTCCATCGCACTATTTCTCACCACGCTGCAGTTTGGTCTTGTGTTCCGCTGCAGGAGGGGAGACGTCATGCCACGTGACACTGACACGGGAAGTGCCTCTTCTGTAACTCAGGTAGAACAAAACGGACCAATCAGCAAGAAGGTTTCTGTCGCTTAGCAACGGCGTCCTCTGGAGAGCAAAACGTCTGTTACCATGGCGACGGCGTTCCGACACCTCGCCATGTTCGTGCCGCTGACTAAAGTAAGTGTGTTCATCACTCACATATATTTATATTTATACATATTTATATATTTACTGTGGCCTGCTGTCTGTGACAAGGTGACACAGCTTTACACTGCAGAGCTGACGAAGGTCAGGCAGGAGTACAAATACTACTGGGCTCCAAAAATACTCCATTACAATGTTAAGAAGTATCAGCAAAGTGTAAATATAGTTATAGTGCTCATTATGCAGCTTTATGATTATATAATCTAATGATTTTATCACGGATACATTCATTTAAGAGCATTTGAATGTTGTAGTTCATCAGCATGAGGCCAATTCTAGATACTGTGTGTACTACTGGGTAGATTAGTAGTATAGTAGTACGTAATATATTAACATATAAACGCATCTGAAATATAAGAAGTAAAGTAGCATGGCATTAGAAATAATTCCACCACTGCTGGATGAATGAAAAGAAACACATTCCACATTATCAGATGACCTTTAACCTCCTGACAGCTCCACACACCCTCTGTCCTCACCTTCATTATTACGGAGTGGATGATTAATAAATCTCTTTATTTTGCAGTGACAGGATGTTCAGGAAAACTGCGTGGAGGAACGCAGCCAGCGATGCAGTGAGTTTCCACCAAGGCCAAGCCCTGAACACAACCATATTTCTCCTGAAATGCTTCGGTCCAACAGGCTTCCTACTCAGAGAGGACAGAGAGGCCAAGGATTTCAAGGTAAATCATCTGTATCATTCAGGATGCACGCTGCTCAAAATGTTTTACATCCTCACACCAGCACGTTTTCTTGTTCAGGTGTGCTTGGGTGACCCACATACGTGCTCGTGCCCTGTGTTCACTCGGGAGCAGGAGCCATGCAAACACATCTGCTGGTGAGAACAACACACAGAAAGAGACGAACCACACTCACAAGCTTTTCTTTTATTTCTTTGTTTCTGTTATTTTATTTTCTGTGTGGATCAGATATCGCCTGATATGAATCTCCACGGGTCCTTAAATGTTTTTGAAAATAGAAACTACTACTGTCTCTAGAAATGAACCTCTAATTTTTATCTTTATAGGGTTTTACTGCGGAAATTTAGACTACCCAGAGAACATGAATGTAAGTTATTTTAATACATTTTTTACTCTAATGTTGTAGCAACTGTCCAAACTCCAGACCTCACTTTCTTCACGTGTTTTCCATAAAAACAAGAATCAGAGTTTCACATGGCTTCCTTTGGAGGATGTCCCATTTATTGAAAAGTTTCATGAATGCTGTTACCTTCTTGTTGAATTGTGTGATCCTTCACCTAAAAACCCAGAACTAACCTCTACTTGAACACCTGGTGCTCACCTGTAATCAGCGACACAAGAAACAAGACTCTTTGTGGTTAAGTCAAACATTCTCACAAGTGGCTGCTACAAATGTCAGAGCACCTTTCAGTTCAGGGAAATTGTTCAAATGTTGAGTTTTGTGTTGGTTCTTTGTGACCTGATGTCAGCGGTTCATGACACATTGAAAGAAATGAAATGAAGTGAAGCTGTATTTTCTGAACATCACGATGCTGATTCAAACATACTGAGACATTTGTTGTGTAAATTTCACAGGCAATTTGCCAGAACTGACCCACCATACATGTGCTCCTGTTGACATACAATGTTAAAAATAACTCTGCTCTAGATTCATTCCAGCATGGACTTGTGGAGAGACAGATCCTGGAGGTGCTCCAAGGTTTACACCAAACCGAAGCCCACAGGACAGAGAATGATCCGTCAACTCCTTTCAGGACCGCGAGCCAAACAGTCGCCGGCCAGAAGGCTGGAAGTGTCTGCCGGAAAGTGATCCAAGCTCAGGATGTTTGTCCGATTTGTCAAGAAGAGCTGCTGGAGAAAAACCTGCCTGTGTCTTACTGCAGGTGTGCAGCCGGCTGTGGTCGGGCTTACACACAGTTATTGTTTGAGTCATGTTTTACACACCATCCTGAAGTCATGTTATTGCACTACTATGCAGAAGCTGAGCACATGCAGCATGTTTAGCGTAAACTACCAGCACATGTGCGGATGTAAACTTTGTTTCACATCTCCTGATATTCACAGCAGAGCACATTTCATGTAGCGTACAGGCTGATTTCTCTATCGTGTGCTGTCCTCTGGAACTCTCTCAGGTTCGGTTGCGGCAATAACGTCCACATCTCCTGCATGAAGGTGTGGGCGGATCACCAGAGACTCTCAGACAGGGAGGAAACAGTGAAGTGCCCTCTGTGCAGGGAGGACTTCAGCTCTTTGAAGTCGCTCCAGGAGCAGGTGAAAAACGCAGCAAAGCTCTTCACTGCAGCTGAAAGAGAGAAGCCAGAGAGACACCTGGGAGTGATCTGTCAGAGCTGCCGGGTGTGCCCTGTCACTGGGAAGTGTTTCAAGTAAGCAGGTGGCAGCCATAACTATACTGGGAGTAAAAAGTGTTCAAAATGAATGCAGTAAACTGTTCACAGTCACACTTGGCTCCCATGACTGCCTTAATCCCTGTTGTCATGTTTTCAGATGCACAGTCTGCAGTTACCTGTATCTGTGTGAGGACTGCTCAAACAAGGGCTGCCACCCACAGCATGCGTTCGCTTCACGAACAGTAAGCTATTTGGATTCATTTAAAATATGACTGAAGCAGCCACCTCAGGCCTCCAGCATCACGAACCACCAAGTCTTTATGAAATGATGATAAGAGTAAACTCTGCACATATAAATACCCATCTGAGGAGAATACATACTCTGACTGAACTTAAACAGACAAGGAGAGACAAATGGCAGCTTGTGGCAGACGACCTGAGTGATGAACCGACAGGAGCAACCTGTGGCAGGTGAGTTATTGAATACATCCACACAGTGCAAAACATGTCTTGGTCACTATTTACTGGTAATATGCTCAATTCTGATTATTCTTCCCCATCTCTGCTCAGCACCGTCCCTGTAGCTGCAGACCTTCTACCAGACAGTGTGTCGGAGTGTCTACCTGTGATCAGGGTGAGACCGGGCTCTCGGCTGTTGGATGAGGGACAGCAGTGTCGGATCTGTCTGCAGGATTTTAGCCTGGGCCAGCGTGTGCGAACTCTGCCCTGCCAGCACAAGGTGAAAGTTTTCACTGCGTGTTGCATTATCGTGTATGAAGTATAACTGGAAGTATTCAAAATGACATGATTTAGAAATCAGAGTTCACGTTAGACTTTACATCACAGGGTTTTGAAATGCAGTTGTTTCTCGTACTTAATTCAACTCCTCACTCAAAGACATTGTGTTTCTGTGAGCATATCAGATTGCTGAGTCTGTAAATTTCAACCATAAAACTATAAAATCCTCTCTCCCCCTCCCCGCACGTGTTCACACACACTTCAGTTTCACGCAGACTGTGTGGACAGGACCCTGCAGAAGTCCAACTCCTGCCCCTTGGATGGATATGTCATTTATAACCATGTGACTAGGAGAAGCAGTGAAAGGAAGACCGCCCCTCAGTCGGCCTCCCGCCTGCTCAGTGACTTCGCCAGACCAACAGAGGATCACTTAAAGGATCTGTTCATCCCAGGAGTGGCACTGCGGGACAGGAACACTAAAGTCACCCCCCCACGTGGTTCTCTGAACTTAGAGGTGCTAACAGCTCCTTTAAACCCCCCACACCAGTTCATCACTGACAGGTTTCAAGGCTTGCGCATAGCTACGACAGACACTGTGATGGAGGAAGGAAAACAAACTCTGACAGACCCACGAGCACGTTCCTCAAAAAAGAGAGCGACAGCACACAGCCATGCTTCACCTGCAGAGACAAAACTCAGCCATGCTTCACCTGCAGAGACAAAACTCAGCCATGCTTCACCTGCAGGGACAAAACTCAGCGACCAGCCACAGCTGAACCTTTTCGTAGGTTTGTGGAGACCACAGTCAGATCACACAGCTACAGCGGCCTCAGCTGCCAGGCCAACTCGACGGCAGCCCAAAAAGACAGGCGTGGTGACCAGTAAAGGCCCAAACAAGCAACTGAGTTCAGAGCTAAGAATGACTGGAGTCCTGATAAACACACAGCATCAGACGCAGACGAAGACTTAAATTAGTTTTTAATGTTTCATCTTAGAAGAATGTTTCTGTCGTGTATCTGCACTTTTTTCCTCTTCCTGTTTTCATAGATGAAAGTATAACCGTGTGACCATTTGTTCAAAAGGTGTGAACCTGAAATATTGTTGTGTCATTTCACTAAAATTAAAGGTCGTTGAATATATACTTTAAAGCTGAAGAAAGAAGAACAATAACTGGTATCAAGTAAGTTTATTTAATGCACAAAAAGGCAAGACTAATAACACTACCATCATTACAGAGGTAAACACAAGAGGTGGCCGTTCTGGAAGAAACAAAAGCCCATGAGGTTCAATGGCTAGACACAAGAGGAGCACACTACAGAACACATTCAAATCAATACGAATACATTCAGCGAGTGGCAGTAGGTTTGATGTCGCTGTGTAAGCTGGGATATATTTTCAAGCTGATGACTGGCAGGAGAAAGTATTTTCATTTGTAAGCATACTGAATGATTAAGTGCTCAACTTGTTGCTACATTTAAAATACAAAGCTCAGGCTTGTTGCACACTCCCTTTGGGAACACACTCTTTATCTTTGTGCTCGCCTTAAAAAGAAGAATATCGATAACATGTCATGACACTGTCATTCAACCTAACCTCAGACCTTTGCTCTTAGATGGAAGAAAAACAGCACAAAATAACAAAGTCACAGCCACATGATACAGAAAATGTTGCTTTGTTATATACATACAAAAGAACACATGGATGCAGCTACAGAACCGAGTCGTACACATACAGAGTGAACTCATTAGGGAAAGATTTTACAGTAGTACCATGACGGAAGACTAAATATGGCAAAACTGTGGCTGTCAAGTTCCATTTGAAATTTTAATTGACGGTAAATATTGCTAGTAAAACCACTCTCTGGTATTTATGTTGTTTTGCCGAACTTTATCAAGGATGGCCGATGATCAGTACTGTGTTGATGCCATTCTTATTGTTGAAGATTCAATAGTTTCTCATATTAAAGTGTGCTGTGCTTTATTTGACTCAAAGCTGCCAATTATGTCAGTCAGTAGAGGACGCAGAACAAACAAAGCCACATGTATGCACATGTAGCACTAGTCACAGCTGAAGAAGTATTGGATGGAAAGTTTAGAGATCCACAAGCTTATGAGAAATCACCATGAGGCAGTCCATCCAACAGCTGTTGAAATATTTCACATAAAACGTCAACCTCATGGTGGCTTTAGAGGAAAAGGCCTCACTAAAGTGAGTCAGGTCCATCCTCTGGGGACCCTGAATGTTTGTACAACATTTGATGGCAGTTCACCAAGTAAATCTCTTTTTGTCAAAAGTTTTAAGAGGTTTGGAAACACAGGGTGTGACAGCAAAGCTCCAAAGGCACCAAATTCATGTTATCATAGTCATGTGGGATAATACTGTATGTTATTTAACAAGAAAACAATAATAATGTATAACTTGTGGGGCTGACAGGAAGCTTTTGGCCTCCTTAACTTAACACTGCAAACTGTTTATATTGCCAAAGCTACTGGAAGCTGTTACCCTTCCATCAACAGAACTTTCACATGTTTTAGTGCCAAGTCTTAGCCAACTCTTGTGGATGTGGTTTAAAGTCATTTTTACTCATAGTGTAGACGTCCTGTGGTACTCTTCATATTTCTTTACAGCAGTCACAGCTGGCAGCACAACACAGAGTCTCCTTTTGAGACTAGAAAATGAAATGAATCATTCAGTCACAGAGTAATCTAACAGCTACGGTGATGTGATGTTAGCGCTACAGGAAACACAACATATTGTCATACACACGAGGAGACATTCACGTTCATGCATTCTACAAGAACCGTAGGCTTCAAAGTTCAAAATGGCAGCTTCGCTTTACAATGTACAGTACTTCAGTAGTTTGTGTCAGGAGTTATAAATTTAGATTTTTCTGACAAAGCTGATTCCATCGATGACATAACTGAGTCTTTTCGTGAGTCTTCACCTAAAATGAGGCTGTATGATGAACCGGGAACGCTTCTCATGTCTTATTTAATTTACAGCAGGCATTTATGGTGAGGATAAGTGCACTACACATAGACCTGTATCTGTGTCTGTCCTGCAAACTCACCGGATTTTACTAAATATAGACAAATACCGTGCCTCTGGTACTCATTTAATGACTACAGGCAGTAGGAAGGCACCCTCTATAATGCCGTACTGGGAATTATGGGATATCGTGTTCACACGGACATTTTGCTGTGAAGAATCTCGCTGGTGATCTTCAGATTCGGGAAGATGAGAGAACGTGGTGCACAGAATTGTCTAACAGCAGCTACATAATGCTTCAGTGTGACATAAATGCTGCTTTGTTTCTTGAGCTAGCGTTTGCATTCTTTGGCAAAGTTGTACAATCACATAACTCAACAACAACGATGCCTGTGTGAGCACAAGTGGTAAGAACTCATTTGGATCACTCAGCACTGATGTGACACCATGTGATGAAAACAGCTCGATGTGGACTCAACGGTTCGTGGGACATTTAAATTAAGCACTGATGAAAAGGATGCTTGATGTTTGCAATGAGCCATGCTCTAGCTTCGCTTGGTCAGAGGTCTCCCTTCGCGGACATGCTTGGCACTCCTCTTTTCCGTCTTCCCCTTCTCTCTCACCTTCCTCAGGCGACGTGGAGGTGGTGTACCTCTTGACTCGCTGTCTTCCTGAGCACTGGAAGTATCCATCCCGTCTCGCTCTTCAGGAATGTTGGGAATAGCCCCGCTGCTCCCGTCTAAAATGTTCCTCAGGGAAGGGTCCTCAGGCGTACAGGTGGCTGTTGTGCCGCTCTCACTACTGCTCAGGTCCTGCTCTTCACCGTAACGCCCCCCTCGGCTGTGGTGCGGCAGGGAAGAGGCCCTGATCGAAGGCCTGTCACGCTCTGTCTCGCGGATATTTTGCAGAGGCTCGTTCATGTCCACCCCTGAGTCCAGGCTGGTATCGTTGCTGCTCGGCGGGCGGTGGCGGCTCTGGAGCTCAATAATGGAGTGGCGAACCTGAGCAGCCGGCTTCCCATCTAAGGAGACAAACCAGGCCCTAGGGTGAGAAGACAAGGGCTTCCCTCGGGTCAGCTCCAGTAAGGTGCGCTCTGAAATCCCCTGCAGTTCACTGGGTACACCATGCACACCGCTGAAGGCCTCCATACCAGCTGCCTCATTAAGAGTTCCAGGCACAGAGACGGAGGATTCAAGCAGGTTACTGTAGCGCCCCCACACCCCGGCGTTAGGGCCTTGGCCTTGGGGAGGAGTCTCCAGAGGCTGTGGCTCATCTTGACTGCTCTGCTGTGGGCTGCTTCCACTTTGAATGTGGTGGTGAGGGACTTTGGGGAGCGTCTGGGTGTAGCTGTCTTTACTTGCAGGCTCGGAGTGAGTTTCATACTCAACTCCATTGCGGGGGAAAGTAGCAGACTTGCAGCCTGACAGCTGCTGCTCCTGAGCACTGAAAAGTTCTGGTGCCTGAATGATAGCCAGTGGCTGGTTGTAGATATGAACCAACTTATCCTGAAAGAAGTTGTCAGAGTTCATGTTGGCCCGGTTCTGCTCTGCCTTCTCCCGTAGCCGAGCCACCTCTTCACTGTTGATGTAGAGAGATGGAGGCTGGGAACCTTTGATGCGATCCAGAGCAATGTTCTCATAGAAAGGAGCCGCCGGGCGACTCCCTGGATCCTCCACGTAGATGTTGTAGTTGGCCTTATGCCTCGGCGTAGACGAGGGGTCGCACTGGACACTGCAGGAAGCGAGGCTGTTGTCGCCAGAGCGGAACAACAGACCCTCTTCCATGTGGGTGGAGGTGGTTTGGTCTTTTTTCACCACGGTGAGTTTGGAAAAGCGTGCCCTCCTCCTCCTCCTGGGCTGTCGATGAGAACTTCTGCATTTGGAAAAAAGAACAAGAGGACACTTTCTTTAGGAGAAGTTCTTTGATATTGTACCATAGTCAGTGGAATTGCATTCATCTCGTTTAAAGCCCTTGAAAACTTAAGCTATGCCTAACTCTAACCCGCGTTCAGGGGGTTGTTTTTATATACAGTACATAGAAAAGTAATTCTGACTATAGAAGAGAGAAAAATGTGTTCTACATACTGTCAATTCAACCTGATAGATTTATTTCTGAGCAGATTTCTTACCCGCAGTGACACAGCAGCAAAGAAAGAAATCCAACCACAATAGCCAGCATTCCTCCCAGAATTCCCATCAGCAGGTAGGTGTGGTATGACAGGAAATCCCACGAGCTTTCATGTCCCAGGTAATCTAAAAGGTAACATGTATAGATGGACATAAAGCCTTGACTGACACGTGAGCCAGCAGAGCAAACCAGAAGCTGAACTCATGAAGATGAGTCATGTACCGTTTGACGAGGGTAGCAGGGCAGCGATCCAGTGGCCCAGGTGGGAAGCGGTGTAGGTCCAAACCAGCTCATCGCCAACAGATTTCACTATTCCCAGACCCTGATTCTCCCAGGCACCTTCAAATAGCATAAAAACTAGTTTTACATGTTGTTACTGGTGCTGCAAGTATGTGGAACTACTGAAGCGAATGAGAGTCTGTCCAAAATGAAAAACCTCTCATTATATTCATCCGTTTATTTTTCTCGTGTCATTCAGTTGCTGTTCCTCTCACCTGTCTTCAGGTTAAAGGCCCAGGCTGGCACTGTGTCAGCAGCCCTGAGGCGTGTGTTGTGTCCCAGCGGCAGGCTGAATTGAATGGGCCCTCGAACCTGGAGCTCCTCGCCATCAGAGTACAGCAGGACATTGATGGCTGCCACCGCCTTCAGCTCGATGCTTCTGAACACTGAAGTCAATATGTCTTGTCAGGACTAATGACCAAACCTTAAACACTCCAGAGAATGAACTGCTTTAAACATTAATGAGGCCTGGCTGTGTGTAACTCACCTGACTTGTTGCTGATGATGCCTGGAGTGCAGTTGGTGCAGTCTTTAGCTAGGTGGTGCTGTGGTACAGTCATGTACGCGGTCACAGACGAGATGTTGATCGTATCCGACATCGTGAGGAGGTTCTTGGGGAACTTAACTCTGGGCTGGGAGGAGCTGTCTGTAAAAACAAGATGCCATATGATTTATGGATACCTGAACACATAATGCAGCACGTGTAAATATAAAATGTAGCTTCAGATGAGCGTGCTTTAATGTTAAATGTTAAAGATGGATACTGGACACATGTATCATAGTTTCCCTCTACATGCATACCAGTGTCCAATTCACATTTGAATATTGCTATACAGGATTTTCTACCTTAATAAAAGGACACTGAAGATTTAACTGTCTGTTCTGATCTGCTAATTGTGATGAAGGTGACTCCCACCTGTGCAAACTTACCAGGTAACTTCCCAGTGATGAGCACCGAGTCTTCAAACAGCCAGATGTTCCCCTGACTGTGAGGGAGCAGCAGCAACGTCACCGCAGAGAAAACTGCAGAGAGGCAAAGCAGCGGTCAGAAACGAAACTGAAACATTTCCACTGACACGTTTCAAAGAGACGGACAGGTGAATTTCTCCATCCACTTATCTGTAAATAATCCTTTAGGAGACAGAGGTGAAGCCTTTCTGTCATAGAGCTGTTCATGGACTTATGGACTGTAGGTCCACCAGCAGGTGGCAGTGATACCTCGAGCCTCTCTTTAGGGTTCAGCTGTCTGGCTCAGCAGCACAAAAGGGAGGCGCCTCTGATGCTGCGGAGCGTAGCAGGTCTCGACAGATGACACTCTTTTATCATCCCTCTGATTTTCATCCCCCGTAACACCTGCTCCACGCTTTAAAAGCCCACCTCCCTGCTTCTGACTCAGAACAGTAAGATGAAGTGGGACCACAGACAATAGAGTAAGCCCCCTCCCCTTGTGTGTTTTTTATACACCAACATGAGATCGGTGTGGCTAAAAAGCCCCCACCCCCCTCTGCATTAGATCCGGCGCAGGACAAAGACAGTTTGCTGAGGCAGGGATTTGTTCCTGCCGTGCTCTCGACTCTACGAGCTGCTGTAGAAACAATCAATAACACGAGGAGGCGTTCAGTTACACCGACTGTACGCTGGGAACATAAATTGCTTCATCATGAACGAACCTCAGTGACAAGTTGTATGTTGTTGCAGACACTTCATTAATCTATAATGACCATGAATAATGCAGTGTGTGAATTTCTTGGCTGCTTGATTTCCCCTCCCGCAGCATCATTTTCATTTTTATGTTTACACAGATAAAATATCTAGGAAGAGCGAGAGTTTCAGCTAAACGCTTCAAAATGTTTGTTCTCCGATGGATCCTTGTTAGAAAATCTGCTTTCCTTCCTTCCTCCCCCTCAGCTGGGACCCTGGAGCTGGTCAGTTTGCACCCTGATGTCCACAAATATGATTAATCTGAACACTTCCTAGCACTTAAATGTCACTTTGTGTTGTGCAGAGGTGAGAAGAGCCAGTGTTTGAACTTCACCGTCACCTTTCACGTCAACACTCTGACCGGCTTCCAGGAGAGCAGTTCATTCCTGAGTGATTAAATCGCTGCTGCATGGCGGTCCTTCTGTCAGAGAAGCTCCTCTTGTGACTGAAAGGTTTAATTCTAATTTTCTAAAGTAAATATCAATGCATGGACGCTCAGAGAAAGACGAGGAGATGTTGTGCTTGGATACCAAAGCTTTAAAGAGTTGTTGTGGGCTGTTACTCACTCGGTCTCTTGGTGGTGCTCCAGGGCAGAGGGCTGGGGACGTAGCCGTCCATGCTGCCCAGCAGAGTCAGACTGAGCCCCGGACTGTACGTTACCCAGAGCAGCACCTCGCCTCTCTCGCCTGTTTGGGTGGAGCTCCTCAGGGTGTGGTTGATGTAAACGTCCACTGAAGCGCCCGGCAGCGGCTGACGGGTCACCATGTCCCTCACCAGGACCTTCAGAGCAAACTGGGACTCTGGAGAGAAAATGAGTAAATCGAGTAACTATCCAAGTATTCCCCTGTGGAAACACGTGTCTCTGCATGAGTCCTGTCTGTATGCAGACCGGCCTCCAGCACTTCCCCTCAGCAGTGCTCAGTAACCTTTCCCTGGCCATGAAAAAGTGATGAGGCAGCTGAATCAGAGGGAGAATGAAAAATACATCAAAATCAAGAAAAGTTACACCAACACCGTCCAACTCGGTCACTGCAGCCTTTCAAACGTCTTTCCATCTGCACCAGAATGTGTGTGACTGAAACGTGGATGTAACCTGCTCAGGCACATTATGTCACCATCCATGTAAACAGAGGCCAGCACTGACTCAGGATGACCCTGCAGACCCTGATCCCTCAAACCTCCACAGTACACATCCTGAACAGAAAGAGCCCGTCATACAGACAGGTAGCAGGTGAGGTCAGACACACACACACACACACACACACACAGAAACATCATGACCTGACTCAGTCATGAGTCACAGTCTGTGTTCCTGTTTACCTGCCGTGACAGCGGCGGGCCCCACAAATCTCCCCGGGCCGGTCGGATCGGCGGTGAACGGGTCTCCATTGTCCCCGGGCAGGCCGCCGCCCTCCTCCGCTGCTCTCACCGCCACATCCAGGCAGGAAATCAACAGCAGCGACGGCAGGAGGAGCGGCGGCAGCGGCGGCAGCAGCGGCGGCAGGGAGCGTTCAGCAGCGGGCATGGCGTGACGGGGAGCAGGCTCACAGACATACCGGACCGGAGAGACGAGCTCGGGGGAGGAGAACGAGGTCCAGGTGTTTGTCCGGATCAGGAAGGCCTCATCCCTCTCACGGTTTCTTCTAACGTTGGTGCGCGCACGGAGAGAGGATGGTGGTGCTGAGGCTGGGCGGGTGGCCGGAGATCCTCTATGAGGCAGAGAGGTGTCACTCTGCGAGAAACAAAGAAACAATACAGCAATCCGTCCATCAGCACGAGAGTGTGTGTGTGTGTGTGTGTGTGTGTGTGTGTGTGTGTGTGTTCTGGTCCCGAAACACTAAACACACACACACACACCAATAATGGTGAGCTATATGTGCCGAGAAAAAGCCACAGAGTGAGAGGTCTGAGTCTCCACCATCTTTGGTAAGGAGACGCCGTTACGTCACCGGGGTGTGCGTGGCCCTGCTTTGTGGAAACCGAGACACGTGATTCAGCTCATTGAACCCTGTGATGAGGCTGAATCCTGTCTGATGTCCATCCACACATCACATTCACTCTGCTCTCTGATGTGCATCACCCTGAACATGTTGTCCATGTTTAAAACCTGCACCTGGTCTGTGGATAAGGATCCTGCAGCACTGTGCCCATAAAGACATGTCGGATTAAAATATCTTTGAAATCCAGTTAAATGGACAGAAATGGAGATCTGTGGTTTCAGTGGAGCTTCTACCCTCTTTAAGAATCCATATACATTTCCACACAACAATAACATTTAAACATTCTGTCTACTGTCTTAACATTCATTCACAGTATCTGCTCCTTGGGGTGTCTTTATTTCTAGATGTTGAACCTGTTCTGGATGTAGCGTGGAACCGAAGGAACCTCAGCAGCTCTGAGAGAAATGTGATGAATAAACAGGGAACCCAGATTGTATTAATTGTAGAGTGATTAAAGTACCTTAAACAGCAGCTGGTTTAATGTTGTTTTAAACATTTTTTATGTCAAAATTAATGAAAATCTTTAACATAATAATTATTTATTTTTTGTATGAAACATTTGGATGTTTGAAATGAAAACCTTCTTGTCATCTGCGCTGAAGCCAGCAGGTGGCAACATTAAAACGTCAACAGCCAGCCTCTCATGCTTCTACAGACACCACAGGATTTACACAGAATAACTCATAGCATGCTTTGTTCAGCATTAAATCCTCAGGACAAAGTCATTTCATCCGCTGTGTTTTATTCAAATGTTTCACTCATTCAGTCCGTAACAGTAACAAAAGTGTCAGGAGTTTGTGAAATGTGTTAACGCTCATTTAAAAACACAAGTCAAATATTACAAACAAAGGAGTGCTACATTACGCCGTGTAGAACTGTGAAATCTGCCCAAAATATTTAGTTAGAAGATCCAATGTAAAAGAAGTGCAAACATTAGTAAACAGAACAGAAAAATATCAATAACTTCAGATTTTTATACAAAGTGCAACAAGAAGTGCTCCCTTACAGGTCGTTAAACTGTTTAAAAGTGTTAATATGCAGAAAGTTTTGTGACGCCATGGTGAGACAATTTTGTAAACACATTCAGACATTTTCCTTTTGGTCGAGATTCACATTTAAAATTCAATAATATTGCATCAATATATATATATGTATGCACACTTAATAGTTAGCTTTGTACACGATTACATACTTTAATATCTCGCTTGTAAAAATTAGACCAAATGTGCCCAAAGGAACAGGGACTGATTCAATTTTAGCAGCATCATTGGCGCTTGTTGCCAGAGGGAAAACACCTGATTAGTCAAACATTTTTATTCAAAATAAATATATAAATAAATACAGTATTGTGAGACTCATTTCATAAAAACTGCAGCCCTCTTTAGCAGGCGAGTATTACTGGTGCCCTACAGACAGTGGATTATTGCACAAGAGCAACAGGGAACAACTCCCCCTTGGCACGGACCAAACTCAGTGTCACCGAGTGTCAAGCTGTCAGTAAAATGAAACCTGACATGCATTCACTCAAATCCAGAAACAACAACCCGCCTTCCCCGAAGAAACTCTGCATAGAGCTGAATGGATGATAAGAGAGTGGTCCTTCTGTAGAACTTTGAGCTATTCTATGCAGGATCTCCGATTTAAGGTCAACTTGATGGTTACTTTTTGGTCTAACCCATTCAGATGTCCCCTTCTTTTTTGTGGAGGTGTAGTGAGTTACCCCAGCCAGCGGGGCGCCACTGCACTACTGCACCAGTTCATCCGTTCATCAGTAGCAGCCGTCTCTCCAGGTGCTGTCACGAAGGGCACTGAGGGTGGACAAGCTCTTTGGAGGAGTCAGTAAACTGAGGAAAATGACAGAAGATGTGTTGACAATCAGCTCATTAGACAGACATCAGGCTGCTAAAGTCGAAGAGCGCAAAACTAAATCAATTTGGATCATCAGATTAGTTTGCTGATCTGCGGTACGGTCTAATGTTAACATGCTCAGAATCTTAGATTAGCATGCTTTGTTAATTAGCACCAAACAAAGTCCATCGAGGCTGACGTCGTTAGGTCTGCAGGTATTTAGTCATAAACCAAAATGTTGGGCAGAAGATTGAAACGTTTGACCTGGTGATGGAGCTGGATGAAAAATTTAAAGGATCATCAAAATTATTCAAATTCATCCTGATGAGAGTGTGTACCAAACTTCAGAACAATCCATCCGACAGTTGTTGAGACGTTTTACCAAATGTAAACCTCACGGTCCACTCTAGGGAATAAAAAAGGGTTACCTTCGTGCTGGTTGGGCCACCTTGCTGCGTGGGGTGGAGCTTGGAGTCCCAACAAAGGAGGCGGGGCGGGGCAGGCTGCTGCGGGGAGTAGTTGGGGTGGAGGTGGGCGTCCCCCCTCCACCGGCTGGTTTATTGAGCAGAGGAATCCCACTTCCCACCCCGCCGCCGCCGCCGCTGCTGCTGCTGCTCAGAGACTGGAGGCTGGTGGAGGTCGGCATTGAGGCTGAGCCCTTGATGGTGGGACTGACGTAGGCGGTGGCTTTCAGCGGCTGCCGTGACAACGAGGTGAAGTTCCCGACGCTCTGGACCCGGTTCTGCAGCTGGCCTGGGGAGGGGACTGGGTTAACAGAGCAGAAGTAAGATTAGTGATCCTTCTGGATAATCAGGAACTTCCTCCAAAAACTGAAAGAACAACAGAACCGGTGTCTTACTGGAGGACTGCAGTCGAGTCAGCCCGCTGGACGAATCAAAACTCTGGCTGTTACGAAGCAAACAAGGGGAAGCACTAGGATTGGTTGGAATGGGCACACTAGGCATGCTGGGAGCTCTGACAAGGTTAGGCATGCTCCTCCGCAGCTTATCTAACAAAGAGACAGACAAACAAATGGAAATAAAAGATGTCTTCCAAATAAATGCAGCACACCACGATGTACAGTTCACATTATTCTGTGTGTACTCTTATTATAACTCCATCCCCTGAGCTGTAACAACAGCCCCTCAGTCAGATATACACGCCTAACTCTTAATCCCATCAAACTCTCGTCTCAGAGTGGAAACACGCCAGTCTGAGAGCTTTAAGAGCCGTTGTACAAGAGGCTTAGACTGAGTTATTATTGAGCAGTGAGAACATCAGTGTGGGTCAGTTTGGGGCGTCGATGGATGATTCAAGAGCGAAGGCGGGATGAAAAAACACATTAATAAGTAATTAATGAATGGTGGTTTCATGTCGTGTTTAGTCACACAAACGTTGCATTAATGACTTTTTGAAACGTTGACTTACTCTCAAATTCGGCTGGACGCCATGACGACGTTTCCCCAAAACAACACGGCCAACAGCGTACAAATATATACAAATACACAGAAATATTTCACGTACAAAACATGCAAACAAAGAGATAACTGATTAGTACTATTGGCAACAATCACAGTGACAGACTTCCAAGCTTGCATGTTTCTGTCTCGCTTCTTTTTACACCAAAAATGCAGAGGACAGATTTGGGGAGATGAATTATGGGAAATGTAGGATCCAGGATTTTTGGATGTCTGACTTAACGACATAATTTCAAATCAGTTTCTGTTTTAGGGTAGAACGAGCTGCAAACACGACAAACATAAGAGTCATTTCTGTACGCTGGTGCCATGCCCCCTTTAATTAATGAGCAGTCATAACTTCCTGTGCCTGATAAAGTTTGATATTTTGTATTTTATAATACTCTTCGACTCTTTGGAGCCATGTTTCCCACCAACTGATAAATCTAAGTTCCATATTCAGTCTCAGGCTCTCCTCTCATTCAGTGAAATATCTGGTTCTTCCGATGCGAAATGAAATGAAATGAAAACAGCTGCTTCAAAATCAAAACAATGAGCTCAAAGACTCTAAAATGTCTGTAGAGCTGAAGATCATGCAGTGACCTCTTTCCATGTTTCACATTTGATTTTTTAAATCGTCTTTCTGCCTCGATTCCTGTAGGAATCTACACAGACTTGCAAGAGACAAAGTGTTTTCTCACCTGATCCTGGTCTGAATCCCTGCGGCTCGGCTGCGCAGAGGCTGCCCAGCCCCAGGCCCAGACCCAGACCCTGGGGCTGAGGTTGAAAGGCGAACCCAGCGGAAGGGTAAGGAGGGGTGGAGGGGGTGGAAGGAGGGGTGGACAGGGAACTTGTGCTTCTTCGCCAGTCTCGAATGCTGGAGAAGGTGTGGGAGTGCGGAAGGCGGGTGAGGCGTGGCTGCGGTGGGGGCAGGAGGCCGTAGTCTTCGTCGTCCTCCTCGTCTTCCTCCTCCAGGTCGGGGCCGGCGCTGAGCTGGCTGAGCTGGAAGGTGAAGCTCTGGCTGCGGCGGTTGGCCAGGATCGATGATGTGCTGGCGTAGTCCTGTCTTAGACCTGGGGAAGCGAGATATGAGGACGAGCACCACACACACACACACACACACACACACACACACACACACACACACACACACACACACACACACAGACAGGACAAACACACACACACAGTCATCACCTCCTGGGGTTAATGAAGCTGAAGTAGCGATGAGCTCTGAGATCTGGTGTCCATATGTTAAAATATTAGAGGAGGGAACAACAGGGACAGCAGAAGAAATGAGACACAACTACAAAAAAATATCTGAAATGATCTTGACGAGCTAAACATATTTTTACGATCACTTATGAAACTGGTAACATTGAATACTGTTGATCAGATCACACATATATTTTGGACCCTCTCCCACACACACTTTTCTACATTCAAAGTATATTTTCTATCAGTTAAAGCTCACACACTTCCTTTTCTTGTGGTTTGGTCTCTGTTCACTCTATATTTTCATGCCTCCTCCGATTTTGGAACCACTGACCTAAAATAAGCAACAATACACTCATCATTCAGTGAGGCAAATTCCCTACAATCTGGAGGTTTAATTACACATTATTCTGTTCTGGTGACAGGCAGAGCTAAATGTTTTCCTGCTGACGCCGTTTGAATCTCAGAGTCGATAACTTACTCTCCTCCTGCAGTCGAGCCATAACCTGGACATCAGTGAGGTCTTGCAGTTTGTAACCCAGAGTGATGGAGTCTTCCTCCACCTCTGCAGCACCGAGGTCACTGTCCATGGATGACTGGGGACTGAGGGTTAGGCGCCGGAGGCTGCGGCCTTCAAACAAAAAAAATAAAACCAGTTGAAAAACTGTTTTTCTCACCAACAGCTCTCGCTTGATCTCATCGTACCTTTCCAACTCATCCCTGAACACAACCACCAGTGTTAAACTAATGAGACAGGCAGAGCTCTGGCAGTTGCTGATGAGGGGAGCACCCTCGAGTCTGCTGAGTGTCCTCTACATTTAGATGAAGGATCCAAACTAATGGAGGCTGATACTTGGCTCTGAGAAGTAGAGCCCATTAAGCAGCAGTGAGGAAGGAATATTATCACGGAGGTTATACCAACCTCTCCCCACTCAATGATACTCCTCACATCAGCACACTGCTCTGAAATAATCATATCCATCATTTGTGTCATTCTCATGGAGTCACTCTGCTACTTTTAACAGTAGCTCTTGAACTTTAACTTTTAGAATTTTTGGATTATTCTTTTATTTACCTTCATCAGATGAATTAATGTTACTGAAGACCTGAAGTCTGAGGACCAAAACTGTGCGAGTGCAAGTCTTGTTATTGTTCTTTTAAAGTTGGACTTTGTCTTCCTGGACATCACATCAGGCTATGAGACTTTCTGCAGTGCAAGAACTTCGCAGCACATCTTAAAATCCTCAGAAATCTTCATGGAGTTTGGTGGAATTTGGACTCAGTATTTCTAAATTCCTGGCGTAACACAATGTCTTATTGGTGACACACAAATGAGGAAGGGAGATGATTTGGAATAACACAGAGTATCGCTTTTTAATGCCACATTGCTGTTTGGACTAGAACCGTCATGGAATTGAGCCTGAGGCTAAAGAAGCCGCCAGTGTGGCAGTTCGTTTCTGCTGAACAGTCCTCTCTCGTTCCCTGCAGCTTCGCCCTCTGCTGTGTCTGGAACGGCAGATTTTTTCCATCACGAATAATGCACATTGTTTTTGTGTCATAGCTCGAGGCTGAAACGAAAATATCTTCTCTGCGTGAGTTGAAATAATATCTAAAAAGCTTGTGGCTGACCCAGTTCTAACGCAAGCGTCTTCACCTACAGAATCTCGGATTCACTTTCATGTTCTCATCCGCATGCAGCAAGAGAAGCGGGAATAAGACGTTCTATGAAAGATGCAGCACTGAGGCTTACTGCGGTTGTGAGGGACGAATGTTGGAGTCCTCTCAGCTACAGGGGAGAGATCCTTCCCTACAGGACTCAGCGTCCGATGGAGGAGCGGGTGGAGCGGGGAGGAGAGGGATGGAGCTGGAGGAGGGCATGGAGGAGAGGTTTATTCTTTTTGTCAGAGCTGCTCAACAGGTTAAACACCATCTACTTAAAAAAACACATATGTTGTGTGGTTACCATGTCTTTCAGATGACTGGGGGGTGGAGCAGGGTTTGGCTGAAGGGGAAGCACTGACGGGTGACACTCCGGCCACGCGACTCAGTGGAGGGCCGGGGGAGGACGAGGGGGAAGGGCTGGACAGGGAGCTACGCCACCTGGAGACTGAGGAGGGAAGACAGGAACCAAGAAGAGGAGCAGAGGTATTAGTACCCAGTAGATGAGACAAAAAGTACTTTCACTGCAGTAAAGGGTGTTTCTAGTAGACTGTGTTCATAGGAGGGTGCATGGGTTTAACTAAACAGCAACCTCCATGACTGAATGAAGACAATATCAAAGTGCCACAAACTGCAGTTCCTCACTCGAGGCTGGCTCCAGAAGTGAGTCAGTCTCCATAAGTCCCCATGTTAAAAACCTCACAGCAGAAATAAACATTCATCCTTTCCATCCTCACACGTCCTGAAATATTCAGTCACCACACAAACGGTAAAGAGAGGGCAGCACTGAGCAGCGGTTACCTCACCGGCACCGAGACTGTCACCGACTGCTCGATTCAACAGCTCCACAACAAAGCAGCATTCAACACAACAGAGCTGCTCACACACTGCAGCTGTCTCACACACACACACACACACACACACACACACACACACACACACACACACACACACACACACCTCAGTTACTATTCATAGATGCAGAGAAGAAACTTCGACTGGTTTGAAGAACCTGTGACACAAATACTGAAGCAATACACGAACAAAGATGAATCAAAATGTGCTGCATTGTGCATGTCTTATTAAAGATGGTGTGTGTGTGTGTGTGTGTGTGTGTGATTAAAGCCTACATCCTCCCAAGAAGAGGGTTTCTCTCTGTTACCTGTCAATGTGAATATAAGCCACTTAGCTTATGAAAGGGGAGGGGTGGAAGGAGGGGGGTGCATTCCTTTCATGTAAACCGTTGCCACGGCAACAGCTCTCCATTTCACTGTACTCCACCTCCGACGGAGCACAGAGCGATAGCAGCGAGGCCGAGCTGGTGGGAGGATTCCTCTGCCGGCTCCAGCAGAGGACCATTAGCATTGTGGAGGTGGTGTGGGGGATGTTTGCCGCCTCTGATGCAACAAGCTCCAGAGCCGCTGCAACCTCACAGGACTGAGCCAGGCCAGGGTCGACTCCTGTGACCCAGATATGTCAATACTAGCCAAAAGTATGTGGACGCTTGTTATCTGGTATCAAAAAATATGGGGAAATAACTTTACTAGCTTTCTTGTCCAGAGTTAGACGAGAAGATGGACAGGAGGCAGACTCCAGTGGCCTCTTTCAGCAGGTAATGCGCCCTGTCACAAATAGTTTGAGGAACACAACAAACAGTTCAAGGTGTTGACTTGGCCTCTAAGTTCTCAATCCAATCGAGCGTCTGTGGGATGTGCTGGACAAACATGTCCGATCCATGGAGACCCCCCCTTGTAACCTACAGGACTTAAAGGATCTGCTGGACCCGGATACCACAGCACACCTTCAGAGGTCTAGTGGAGTCTAGTTGTACAGGGGGACCTACACACTATTAGGCAGGTGGTCATAATGTTACGGCTGATAATTACAACAAATGTGGCAGCTTTTCTTGAGCAAAAGAGCAGTCCAAACATTTCTGTGAAAATCCTGCAGATAACGACTTGGTTCTGAACGCGTGGGAAGGCAGAGCGGCCTGGCGCACAGACACAAACGCGCCCACGCAGGTGAGTCGAGCGCCATCTCATCTCATTAAAAGGCTTCAGGGTGTTAAGCTGCCTGTTCAGCTGAGGCCGTGGGAGCTGTCGCCTCCATTCACACTTCACATGCAGCGCTCTGCCTCCACACACAGACTCATACTGCAGCCTTAAAGAGGCGAGGGCTTCTCCAACATCTGGATCAATAGCCCTCATCTGCTTTCCAGGTCGACTGTCCATGACGTCAAGATATGAAATCTGTTTCTAAAAAGTAGTTTCAGGCTCATCGGGGAACCATGACAACAGATATTCTGTCCGTTGATGTAACCATGACAGTAGCTCTTCCTGCTTTACTTTCTCAAATGTGTTTCCTTGTTCTTCAGTCTTACTTCCCCTTCCTCAGTGTTGCATAATATAATTAAGTGACATGCGGGTCAGGTGACCCAGGCCTGATCTGCTTAATGCTGTGAGGCGTGGACGGATTATGGTCTGTAAGGTCCTCTGTCCCTGCTGAGCCTCATTAGTCACTGCTAAGTGATGAAGGTGATCCAGCTTCAACCTGCTTATTGTGGTCACAAAGGAAAAGTGTCTCTGCAAAGTCACTTTTTACAGTCACTTAGCTCCCTTTGAATTATCGAGAAAAAAAATCACTAACGTATGAGCAGCATGTCGTCTGCATAGAGTTACACAATCCTGTTTTTCATTAAACACAGAAAGAATTACAAGGACTGGAAAGTAAGTGTGTTTAGTTATTAATTACAGCGCTTGAGAGTATTATAGTGAAGTGCAGTGGTGGTTAATGGACTGTATGAATATAGTGTGATGACCTGCTGACGCAGCAACCTCTAAAAGTGCTGAAGTACTGATGTGGCTTCTGGTCATCAACACATTATCTGCACTCAAATTCAGTTTTTTTAAAACATGTTTTAAGACATCCTGTTTTAGTCCTTTAGAAATATGAATTTAATAACATCCATTATAATAAGACCTACACAAACAGAGGTGGCTCTAATGGAAGTGTGATTTGTTCTTTTGTTTAAGATGGCTGATATAACATTTGATCAGTACAGACCATAACAGATGTCCCACAAGCAATCCTTCTGAAAAGTAACATGAAATTTAGTTTCAGACAGTTTCCTACACAAGACAACAAGATCATTTAGCTACAAAGTCTAGACGAGAAACTATTTAGTATTTCTTCTTTGCCAAGATTTGTGCTGTGTGAGTCAGTGAGCTCCTGTGTTTTTGGCAAGACACTTAAAGCTGTGCACATCGGTTTAAAATAGCCTGGAGGAGAACAGCAACCTACAAACTAATCTGCTTCCTCAGCCTTTGGTTTGGTCTGTACTGACCAAAGAAACAGAACTCTGGGTGAGTCGAAGACATCTCATGAAAACCAAAAGGAAGACAAATGAACACAGAAAAGAAAGAAGCACGAGAGAATTAAATCAGCCAAAACACCGACATCTCTGACTGAACTCCAAAGAGGAGAAACTCCTACAAACCTCAAACATCCACACACACAAACTCAGAATCCTGTTTCAGACAGAAACGCCAATCACCTGAGGACAAGTCAGTGTATCATCAACATGATTCAACATCTTAGTTTATGAGAGAGAAGTTACAATGTTGCACAAAGACACAATATGGACGGTACTGTTCAGTTTCTGTTTGGTGTGATATCTCTGACTGAGCTTGTCTCAGAATTTAATTGAACCCCCTTATGACAACAGAGTGGTTTGTCTCGATGTCTCGTTGTGCACCGTCTGCTCTTTTGCGGTACAACACAACCCCCCCCCGGGGCCAATCAAAGGTATTTTCTTTCCACACACACACAAACAATCTGTCAACTCGTACCTTGTTCCAGTCGAAGGGACAGCGATCGCCTGGCGGCCTCCACCTCAGATTTGGGGGAGTCCAGACCCTGCCGGCACCACTGCAGAGGTGTGAGGGAGTCGTCTGTGGACTCTCGAGCTTTTGATGACACATACAACCTAGAAATAGACACAGATGGAAATGCATGATGTTTTCAAGGTTCTTTTCTGCCCAGCTGACAGTCCAAAACTCAAAAATATTTGGTTTGCATGATAGAAAGACAGAGAAAACCAGGAAACATTCAACTCAAGTCCATGAAGCTACTTAGAAAATGGCTAAAAACAACAAACCAACTATCAAAATAGCTGCTGATTTGGACCTGATGATGGCGGCAGATGAACGTCTGCAGCAAATTTCATGGCTATCCATCCAAAAGTGTTTGAGATATTTCAATCTGGGCCAAAGTTAGCATGGCGACAAGTTAAGAGCTTTGCAATATCCAACGATTCTGATGCAGTCTGGAAAACCACTGACTGGTCCATTAGTTGGACTCCTGCTGCATGGTGGCAGGTCTCCAATACCTGAAGTTCACACCTTGCAGATATATAACAACATTGTTTTGTTGCAGAGTCAGACTTTTGAATTCTTTCATCAGAGAGGGCCAATTAAAAGTGGAGCAGGCGCCATTGTTCCAGACGTGTTTGCAGGAGTTGCTCTGTCGGGACTATTCCTCCATGTGGCTGCTGACAGACCACAATTCAGGCTCCATCTTTTCCTTTGTGCCACCAACTCATCTCCACCGGAGTCAGAGAAATCTCTAAAATGTGATGCTAAGCTTTTGAGATGTGAGGAAGAGGAGCTGGATCAGATTATTCTGACAGCCGCTGAACTCCATCTGAGATTTCTGTGGACGAACATGGAGGGAGCTGAATTATAGATTAAAACCTTCACTGGGATCAGGTGAGAGCGTGACCTGAAGGAGAGGAAGAGGGGCGCACAAACACTCCTCAGCTACTTCCTGCACACACAGAGGAGACATGGCCTCACTGATAGAAAGGGGGTGGACAAAATATTAGAAACAGCCTCCAAAATGACCAAAACGTTGAACCATCACCTCACTAAACATCACAGACTCTACTGCGGTTTCACATTCAAGTTATTTAGTGTGTTTATCGCTGATTGATCAGTCAGTGTATCACAGAAAAAGAACTCCTGCTCTTTAGGTTCAAAAACATGCTGATGCTCATCATTGCTGACACCAAACTTAAAAAGCTGAATCAGTGAGTCGCTCCTGAAAACAACCTGTTAGCTGCAGATATGCAAACTGTCAGTTCACCCTGAAAGCTGGCAACAGAATCAGCAACATTTCACTTCCTGTTTCACCCAGTTTGGTTCCTTCAGGGTCCAGTGTGTTTCTAACAACAGTCTGAGTTTCTGATGCTCTGTGGTTTGGTTCCTTGTGCATGATTCTGCCTCCAGCAGAGGAGGGATGGCAGCTTGGTGCAGCCCTGATACAAGTGGCCTCCTCTCTCAGCTGCTCAGCTCACTGCCCGAGCTGTGCTGCTTTGTCTCGGCACCGCATGAGCTCTGGACAGGCCGGTTCTAAAGCCTCCATCCAGAAACAATGAGGAAAATAACGGGGCCATGCAAACCACACGTGCATGCATGCATGCAGCTACACATGGCTGAATGATTGAAACAAACACTGGGTGTTTACCATGTTTCATCAGACTCCTCTGAGCAGGACAGAGAATTCAAGTCCAAAACTTCCAGCTCATCCAGAACCGACGGCTCGGACCTGTCCTCCAGCTCCCCCGCAGCAGACGCTCCATCCCCGCCTGTGTGCGGGAGGAAATAATCGAAAGGCTCCTCCGGGGGCGTGAATGACCCCAAGGACGACTGGCACAGCAGGCTGGGCAGCGGGCTGGACAGGCACAATCCCCCGAAAGCCGGAGGCTGAGGCAGCACATGCGGGCCGCCGGAGCAGCCGCTCGCCCGGGTCCGCAGCTGCTCATTCTGCCGCTCCAGTTTCCGGACCAGCTCCTGCAGCTTCTTCACCTCCAGCTCGGCGTTCAGGGTGTTGCTGTTGCAGTCCACCTCAGTCATCATCGCGGGGCTCAGTACCGCTGCCTCCATTGAAACACAACACGCACAGGTGCGGCCAAGCTGCTGCGGCTCTCCCGTCGCCTCAGACGGATTTCTGTATGCTGGTGGCGGTGGGGATGTCTAGTACGCCTGTCTGGACCGTGTGACTCCACCCCTCCTGCACACACACCCACACACCCCAGCCTCCTCCCGCCCAACTCACAAGCCTGACTCCAGGTAGACAAACACCTGTCAGGCTAAACTGTGGGCAAAAAGCCAAGCTGAGCCATTTCAAACATTAATTACCTGTTAACTTTTCATTCTGAAATCTGACTGGACTCCTTCTGAACACGTGTCAGCACACACACTGCTCCAGTAATGATTTCTGCATCAATCAATATCCATTCAATCAATGACACAACTGATCGGAGCTGATAGAGGTGCGTCAGTCTGCAAACACCTGGGCGACGTTCATGTCGAACTGGCGACATCTTGTGGCCAAAGCTGACAATGACATGAAGAGGAAAATCCGTCTGAGCAGATTTTAGTTATTTTCAGAGTGGCCGATCAGATGAAGTGAAAATTCATCTATTTTAACTGTAAAATCTAAATAAAGTCAATTTGCAGAAAACATTTCAAAGGGTTCAACTTCCTGGGAAACACTGAAAAAATACAAACAAACTTGTTTTATGTGAAAAATCTTATTTATTGATCAACACTGTGATAAATATTCAACTTTCATTCATTCCTGAACACACACTTCCACCTGGTGGCTGACCAGGCTCACTGCAGCTCGTCGAGCCCAGGCTGTGGGTGTGTTTGAATAAAGAAGGGACCCGGCCTCTGGGGCCAGTGGACGAGGCGTCACTTCAAACATTAATACCACGAGTCGCTGTGAATGTTTCATGTTGGAGTTCAGGTGAGGGGATTCCTCCTCCTCAGCGTTTCTTCCAGGTGAATTTCTTTCGTGCTCCCTCCTGGCCCGGCTTCTTCCTCTCCCTCACTCTCGGGTCAGGAGTCAGCAGACCAGCTGGAGGCAAAGACACAAAGAGACAACGATCAGCACACAGAGAGATTTATCTTTCAGGTTTCCATCCTCACATCACTTAGACACACTCTGAGTTAGATACACTCAGAACATCGGAGCAGCATTCAGCCCTGAACGTTCACAAAAATAAAGATGCACTGAAGCAGAAACATTCTCATGATTACACATTAAACTACAAACACTGAACTCTAGAGATCATGCGGTCGCTCCGTCAGTTCAGAGAAGGACGGAGAATCTGCTGCATTAACGAGCGGTTTCCTGTTGATGACTAAAGGTTAATTTTTTCACTCAGACGCTAAAGGCAGCATGAAATGTCGTTAGACGGATAGAAAGATCTCATCAATGTCAATAAGAAACTTTATTTTGAGACAAAGTTACAAAGAGAGGAAGGAAACTAAAAAGTAAAAATAAGAAAAGTTAAAGAGACAAAGACGTGAACTCGAAGCAGCCACCTTGTCTCATGGTCTCCATCTCCCCCTCAGTCAGGAAGCTGAGCAGAGCCCGAGAGATGGCGAGCCGCAGCGCCCCCGTCTGGCTGGACCGCCCGCCGCCGCTCGCGGTGCACTCCAGGTCGAAGCGTCCCAGCATGCCCATGAACTGCAGCGGGAACATCAGCTGCTCTCTGAGAGGTGAAGAGAGAAGAAGACAGAGAGATAATAAGAAGAGAAGAAGAAGAATGGAACGTGGATGAATAGGCAGAGCTGGAGTGTGTGCGCCGCTTCACAGATAGCGGTATCAACGGCAGAGGCTTAGCTAATTTAATGTCTGCTTGGCTGAGTTTTCAGACAAGCACAGAGGATCCGGCTCTGTGAAAAGCTTTCTTTCACAATCTCACCGCCACGTATTACAGAATAACTTCTGACTCAGCAGGAAAAGGATAAGATGGTGTGTGAGTGAGTGTGTGTGAGAGAAAAGAAAGTGTGTTCTGGATGGCGTCTCAGGCTGAATGGCCTATGGCTGCTGACAAAGTCAATTGTCACCTCTCTGCTCCAATTACAGCCCGTCCTCACACTGCGTGACAACACCAGCTCTGGACATTCTCACACACACACACACACACACACACACACACACACACACACACACACAATCACTCAACTGTGTAATTAACTTACTACGAGGAGATAAATAAAAAACGAGGCGATGCTGTGAAGAGTGAAAAAGCTGCTTTCTAATTTTTTTTTTTTGGAGCGGGGGAGTAAAACACATCACGTCGTGCATTTTTAAAAGGAAACGCTATCTATGAATGAAGCAGCCTGCCATGTGGAAAAACACTCGCACAGCTCGTCTACCTGTCTTGTAGGACGGGGAAGTAGTGCAAGTAGTCCTGCCCGTTGATGGTGACGCGTCCGGAGCCGCAGTCTCGAAGAACCACAGAGGACGTGGACGTCTTCCTCCGACCTGACAGAAGAACAAACACCTTACCTCCACCTTCTTGTCTTTAATGAAACTGATGATGTTACACACACACACTCTGTCTAACCTTGTGTTAGAAAACTTCTAAATTAAGCTTGTGAATTAGACTTAAAGTGTATTTAAGAAGAACTGCTACCGTCTGAGGTGCTGAAGGCCACGCCCTGGTCGTCCCTCTCCAGCACCGGCACCGTTTGCTTCCTGGACTGGGCCTCCAGCTGCTGGCGGTAACGCAGGACGAACTCCTCCTCTGTGGCGCAGTAAGGTATGGACAGCAGGCGCTCCATCAGCTGGATGAAGTGATCGTACTGAAGAAAACAACACGCAGAAAACTGTCACGTGTTTCGTGTGTGTGTGTGTGTTTACAAGCAGGAACTAATAAGTCACTCGAGAAGGACTCAGGTTCTGAGTTCTCTGAACGCAGCATTAACAGGTTTAATGTGTCAGTTCCATCTATCTGTGACTTTAAGGACTGAACACTGATGGCAGACTTGGACTTGGTCTGTGGATGGAGGAGGAGAGAAGAGAAATACAGTCCTCACATCATGAGTGGAGATGCTCTCCACCAGCAGCGCTTCCAGTTCTTCCTTTGTGAGCCACCTGCTCGTGCCCAGAGAGCTGATGGAGACAGACACGATTTCAGAAATCAGTAAGACAAGCAGTGGATGATCTGTGACTGAGTGTCAGACAATGACCATGAAACCTCACAAAGTTCTGCACGCAGCGCTGCACGTATCTGAAGTCAAAGAAACATGCGCGTCCACTTACATCTGCTTGACGTCCTGGGTGAACAGTCCCTTGGCTCGCAGACGATCTTGGTACTTCTCTATGTTCAGGATCTTGCTGTACATTTCCTGCAACACACCATAATTGAAGGTTTGGGTTACGTTTTTGTCAAAGCCGCTCTCCACAGCAGGAGCTGCCGTGCAGAGCGATCCAGCCACGCCATGGGCCGGGCGTCTTGCCTCCTCATGTGTGGCCCTTTCTGCTGGGTCATATTTAGAACTACAGCAGTTTGACTCAGACTGGACTGAGTCTTGGATTCTAGTAGGAAAATGTGCCGGTCAGTGTGGCAACAGTTTGTGTCCCTTTGTGTCCTGCAAGTTCCGTTTAGTGGAGAAGAACCTTGAGAGGTCTGCACAGACGCCTGATTCTAACCCGTCCAACGGGGCCTCGTCAGCCAGCACCAGTGCTGGACCTCACTGACGATCTCGTGATTCAATCAGAACAAATGCTGCAGTCAGAGGTGTGGAAATGTAATGTTTGAGTGTCCTCACTCCTCTGGATTACCTCAATCAGCCATTTTGTTCTGTACAAATGATTTCAGACACTTCAATGAACTGGTTCAACAGAACGCTGAAATATTCGGGTAGTTTTCCAGTGAGCCACGGGCTGAAGATGTTTTTCATCTGTCGTGTTCTCGTCACATTTTTGGGAAAATAAATCTGCTTGTCTGAATTTGGTGTGTCGTATGTTGATGACAATAATAAAAACCTCACAGTTTGTGGACTGAATTGACCGAGGCACCTGTGCTTGTATTTGGCCCGAAGCGAAGCTGGAAGGAAACCTGCCGGAGCGACACGTGAGGCTAAATAAATGACAGGACAGTTTCGGGGCTCGCTCATCATTAGATCACTCTCGCATTGGGAATAACCCGAGGGGGAGTGCGTCATGGCGATGGGCGCAGACGGAGACAGACAGAGGGGTTTTGGGGGTAGGGGAGGGTGGGCATGCTGGTCACGTCCCCGAGGCAGACACCCCTACCCCAGCCACCCAGCGCCTGGGTGAGAACTCATTTCCCCGTCAATTATTCACCAGATGTTTGTTTAATTCCTTCTTGATAGAGTGTGCCTAATCCGCTGCCACTCCGACCAGAGACTGAGGGCTGCGGGGGGGGCAGGAGGAGGAGGACGGGGAGGGGGTGTACAAAAAAAGCAAACATAAAGAAAAACCAATTTTCTTTGCAAAAAAAAGAGAAAACATAATAGAAAATCAGAAAAAAGAGGAGGAGGAGGAGAGGAGGGGGCTTTTACACGTTTGCAAACACTGGGCGCTACAATGGCGAGGAATAATTCGCATGGATTGGCCGGATGAAAGAGGAAGAGGGCCGGTATCTGGATACGTTTAAGTCGAGGTTGTTACCGAGACAGACAGCTAGACCTCCACAGTTCCTATTCAATAAATCTTTCTATGCACGGCGACACCTTCGAGTTCAAGGCTTTAGCTACGAGAGGAACAGTGAAGCGTTTAAAAAGAGGCTCTCGTGTCGTGTGTTTGCTCGGCACGCCGGTGGTGACGGGGTTAAAGTGGAGGGGGAAGGTGGAGCAGCGAGCAGGTTAATGCACCGACCACAGACTGAGGAGAGCATCCGAGCAGGGAGGACGCTTTACACGCCACTGCCCCCTCCTGGCAACACTCCTGAGGTGTGTGTGTGTGTGTGTGTGTGTGTGTGTGTGTGTGTTGTTTTTGGAGAGAGAGAGATAACGGTTAAAACAGGAAGAGGAAAGACGGAGGAAGAAGGGAAATAAAAGGAGCTGCAGTCAGGCAGCCGAGCTCTCAGACACGTCTGACAAACCTTTTTAAACCAACAGCAGGGGGTGCAGAGCAAGTGTGTGTGTGTGTGTGTGTGTGTGTGTGTGTGTGTGTGTGTGCCGATATTCAGACATCACCTCTCTGTGTGTTTAGATACAGACACACGCCTCTTATACGTCTTTGAACAAGGTCAGCAGCACAGGAAGCAACAAAAGATGGAGGAAGAAAGAGGAGCTCAGAGGTGAGGAGCAGCGTGAATGCTCCTCCTCCTCCTCCTCCTCCTCCTCCCGGCCCACCCCACTCCCTCTCCAGATCCCCATGAAGGAGTCGCTCCCTGACAAGCTCAAACCTGATTCTGAAGCTGAGCGCAGAGACGTGTTTCTGAGAGTCAGCGCTTTGAGGAAAAGCCTTCAGCTCACCTGAGTGCTTATTTCCATCGCTCATCGTTTACACGCTCAAACCGAAACATTTAAATCAGAGGCCCGGCCCAGTGAAGTTAGGCGCCCCCTGTTGGTTTTTTGTTTAAGCACTACAAACTGTCTAATGCTCTCAAAGATCATCTGCTGGCCTCTCGAAGACAGAATCATTAGATTTAATTAAGAGATTCGTCTGATGGTGTCGAGCGATGCAGCTTGTTTTGGTTCAGCCTGACTTCCAAACAGAGATATTGAAGGTATGTTTACACCAGACTGACACTGAATAAATAAACTTCACCACCTCAGGTATGTTCAGGTATTCCTTGAACCCAGACGACCTTTGACCCCGCTCTGTCCTCTCTGTATTCAGCAGAGGATCTGACGCTGCGTCTCCTCAGGGATAGCGCACTCCTCTGCATCGGGTATAACCCCAGGGTGCAGGAGGAGGCAGCGAGGGGAAGAACTAAGGGATTTGAGCTGGATGAAGATTTAGCTCCACCTCACATAAGAAGCTGACAGCTGTCTGCAGGACTCACATGCATCAGGGAGTAGTACGACTGTTTGCCGGTGTAGAACAGGAAGTGGAACGGCCGTCCGTCCTCTCCCCACTGGACAGCTGGAAAAGACAGAAGAGAGACGTGAAGCCGCTCGCCACCAAAACTCGCGATTCTGGAAACGTGTGCAACAAAACAAACGCACCTCTCTGCTTTGGAAAGATTTCCTCCGGATGCTGGAGAAGGAAACAGGAAACATTTTCAAGTTTCACACCTTCAACAAACATTAGCTGAGATATTTATGATCAACTCAACACCCAGAATTCATGTCTTTATGTAACTACCCATCCAAATCTCTGCAGGGTCCAACAGGCACTTTAATATTTCACTTTTAAAGGAAGCATCATCTGCTGCTGACAGAAATCATAAAAACTAATTATTAAACTTTAACGTCAGCTGAGCTCACAGCAGTGTAACACGTACCTTCATGAGGGGCCGGGCTTTCTTCTCAAACAGGCCAGAGGGGAAAAGGTAAGCGATGCTCCTCTGTTGGCGAGAGAAGAAAAAAAAAAGAGGAATAAATAACCAGAGAAGAAACGACAGTCTGAGAGACGCGATGATGGCAGATTCTGACAACGCGAACAACAGAGGTCACACCAACGGACGACAGCCAAAGTGACAGAAGAGGAGGCGCAAGCTGCTGGAGGGTTCAAGGAAAGGCGAGCGTGTGTGTGTGTGTGTGTGTGTGTGTGTGTTTGTAGAGTTAGAGGAGAAAACAAGCAGAAAAAGGCACAAGTTTCTGTCTCCGCTGACAGCGAGCAGAGGACACTGTGGACATCCACAGTTCACTCCAAGTTCATCCTCTGCCCTGTGTGTGTGTGTGTGTGTGTGTGTGTGTGTGTGTGCGGGGCTACAGATGGCACTGGAAATGTGTGTGTGTGATAAAAGAAGAAGAAGAGGGAGACAGGAAGTGTGTTGGCCCCCGCCACACTCATCAAGACAGTCTGTTCATCTCTCTCTTCCTCCATCCCGCCATCTCTCCTCTCTCCTCTCGTTTGTTCCTCCTCTCCGTCGGTTCAATTAGCGAGGCAGCAGGTGCAGCCGGAGCAGAGCAGGTTGCTGCCTTTAAGGTTGTCAAAACGACGGAAAGTGGGAAGAAAAAGGCCGGTCGAGAGTGTGTGTGTGTGTGTGTGTGTAAAGGTGTGAGAGACAGGAAGAGGAAGGAATTAAAGGTACGCAGAGAAGAAGAAGAAAGGGAAGACAGGCAGGGAACAGATGAAGACACACCTGTGTGTCCCCTGAGCCTGCGCCACATGGCAGAGATCCCCGAGGGGCAAAGACGGAGACACGAAGGAAGAAAGAGGCGAACAGTCGCCAGGGCGTCGTCATGGCAACGACGTCATGAGATCAATCAGGTGACATCTCGAACGAGCCATGACGGAACGAGACGCCGCGGGTCCTCTGCAGAGTCCGCCATGTTGAACCGCCATGTGCAGACCAGACGAACTAAAGGTGGACTGGACCTTCACAGCTGCTGTAGTTTCTCCTCCACCTTAAGAAGGACGGGGTGAAGCGAGGGGGTCTGAAACACAGACCGACCTCTGACACCAGAGGTTTGCTCAAAATATGAAGACGGGAAGCAGAACTCTTTTCAGCCAACCGAGAACATCGATAAGATCAGAGTTCATTTCACAGCTCTGGATCACCTGCAGGTGCACACCTGAGGGAAGCAGAGACGACCAGAGTCATCTCACTGATAATATATCAGAGTTACTTTCACCTTCAGAACAACAATAATAACTATTATTGGTCCTGATATATTTCATTTTAAACCTCCGTCTGAGTCTTTGTCACGTCACACCTGGACAGTCTGGACTCCTCAGGTGTCTCTCCACAGATTTCTCTCTGCCTCCGTCACACCTGAGCTGGGGCTGCTAGCCGTCGCTTTGGCTTTCACAGCCGAGCGCCAACAGCTCTCTTCATTATTTGTGAGGGACACTGGGGGCCGTTCGAGGGGAGAGTGGGAAATCAGACTAAATGGATCAGCGAGGGGGCGAACTCAGTGCCCAGATCTGGAATCAGCATGTGTGTGTGTGTCTGAGGGCGTTGCTAATACCTGTGACGCAGTGGGTTAACCAGAGGTGGCCCCACCTGCCCGCCACTAATGATGATGACGATGATGCGAAGAGACGACAAAGCCTGAAAGATGGAACCTACTCGATGTTTAGAAAGTCCGACTCATCAGGGACACAGATCTGGAGCCGGGCCGCCTCACGTCACCGAGCAGCCGCTCAGCAGCTCTCAGCCAATGAGATGACTCCTACATCATCAAACCAACAAAGTGTGAGTTCATGTCGTCAGCTCGAGCCCGTCGACCCCTGAGTCTCTAACGGTACAGACAGGTTCACGTGAAAACAACTCGTCTGTAGGTTCACGTGAAAAGAACTCGTCTGTAGGTTCACGTGAAAACAACTCGTCTGTAGGTTCACGTGAAAACAACTCGTCTGTAGGTTCATGAAAACAACTCGTCTGTAGGTTCACGTGTTCGGGACTATTTCCAGCGGCGGATTAATCCACGCACAGAAAACCAGCATCCTGCTTTAAAATGAAGCTGCAGTAACTGAAGCTAATAAAACAATGTGAAGGAGATGCACACAGGTGTGTTCACACAGCTGTCTGCAGGTGTGTTCAGGTGTGTTCAGGTGAGGTGAGGCATGCAGCACGTGTCTCTTACATCCACGTCCTCCTGGGTGAAGCTCTCCGGGTCTTCTCCCATCATGTTGGCCAGGTGCCTCTTCCCGATGTTGAACTCGTCCACCTGCTTCTGGATGAACTCCATGGTGAACTTCTCCGGACCTGCGGCCGCCAGGTTCTTCCGGCGGAGGGCGGAGCTCGCGCAGATCTGCCTGCTCACCTGAGGACGACACGTGAGAGGTGAGAGCAGCTCAGGTGGAGCGTGCCGTGACCACAGACAGGTATCTCAGACAGCATCATGTGACGTCAGTGCGCATGTGCGGTGGCTAACAGGCTAACTCAAGGACGCGAGTGTCCCCGCGCGCTCACAAACACACCTGGTCGGTTCATCAAACACAAACACGGAGCTCACCTGTCGGCTCAGCTGCCACGTGACCGCGGTCAAGCTCGCGCTGCCACATCTCCCCAAAACAGAGCCCACGGCTCGCGCACGGGACGCCGCCATCTTTGCTCTGACAGCAGCAGTGACGTCACGGGCGGAAGTTGTTGTTCCGCGTCAGAGACACGTGGCGTGAAGCTCACGAGGACAAACACAGACCTGCAGCACGAGCTCTGACGTCAGCATTTATCTTCATGTGAGGAACGTGAATTAAAAGTTTCCACAGCTTCAGATTAAATAATATTATTTAAAATAATATTTATTTACAAAAAATACAGATAGAACAGAAAGTCGTTCGACTTTTATTCTGAAAAACCCGAGCCAATTTCCTGTCCAAGCAGCACAAATGTTGCATTCAAGTGCTCCTCAAATGTGTCTCAGTATAAGATGCTGTGTGTGTTTCAATAAGCACAGAGAAAGAGCCAGCCCAGAGTCATCATCATCATCACGGGGTGTCTGCAGTCAGAGCTCTGCGAGAGACAGACGCAGTATTATTATTATTATATATTATTATTATATTATTGTGACAGCTCAGAGAAGCTCCTGACAGATAAAAACATCAGAGATGCAAAGGAAATGGAAGATAGTATTAAAAGGTTTGTACAGCATCCTCAGACAAAAACAAAAACAAAGAGGAGAATGAAGTGGACGATCCGGGCCACATGACAACAGACCACAGACTTGCACAATCTGCCTGAAATGACAAATGAGGCAAATAAAAAAATAAAAAAGTGTAAATCCCAACAAGGACAGAACATTTCAAAACAATTGAATACAGTGACTTGCACTGGCTGCTTCAATTACACAGCTTCTTTTAAATCTCTTGGACGTCAGTCCACATCACATCACAGCGTCGCAGCTCATTGAAAGCTGGTGTTGTTCAGTAAGATCATGGAAATTCAAAACATGCTGGCCACATGCTGCAGCTGAAAGCAGAATGTGCAGTGATCCAGCACTCAAACTATTCCTCATGTCCCTTTCTGAGGCTGTAAATTAACAGCAGCCATTGCCTAAATCGTAAATGCTGAAACCACTTGAAACTGAATTTGTCTACAAGTTAAAAATGACAGAAATCATGTGGCACTTTCCGGCTTTACCTTAAAAATAAATACCTAAGTTGATATTGATTTATTCACAGACTGCTGACTTTTTAAATTTAGGGTTTGTTAGACGTTCAGTGATAATTCTGGTTTCTATATTTGCATCTTTTTCTCTCTCAGTGTTTCTGACACCACATGATCACCATGTCCGGCGCCAGTTTTTGATTTTTCCATCCAAGCAATGCCTGCCAACACACAAAACTATCTGAAACCACTTTGACCTGAGGGACCCAGTCACGTTGCACTTTTTAGGCTCTGATGCCCGGTCCGGTTTAACGCGAACTGCATGTCAGCACCATCTGCCCTCCGTGCAAAATCGCTCACAATAGGAGGGGTGCTGTAAGTAACACACGACAGGATTTAAAGCAGCAGATCAACATGAGTTATCAGAAATAACACAATAAAAAATGCTCAGTCACCGGCTGCCAAACACGTTGGCACAGCTACACGTAAAACAGATTGTTTTGCATGTGTGGTGCAGAAATGGATTAACACAACACTTTGTGGGGATTTCTTGAATAGATGAGCACAAGCTGCCACCTTAGCCAAAACTTTATAGACCGGGATGAAAGTAATCTTCATTCCAGCAGGAGAGATGAGTGAAGGCTCTTCAGAACATCACGGTACGACACAAACCGCGGTCTTCCTCGCTCAGCAGTGCATGTCGGATATGAGTGAAATCCATTATGCACTTAGCATGCATGTTCATTATTATCATTGTATTTTTTGTCCTATGTTTTATTAAGAAGTATTTATGTGCTCTGCTAATTTGAATCCAGTGAATTAAATTACCACAGTGGTAGTGTGCAGTGACCGCTATCAGGTATACACATTCAGGAATAAACACGACTGATGTTGGATTATAACCATTTCAAATACGACTTCCTTTAATCAGAACTGGAGGAGACGTTCGCCTCCAGCCGCTGTGGCCTCCTTCCCTCTCGGGGTGTTTTCGGTACAGTATGCTGTGTTTACAGATCAATGCTGTGTGTCTTCACTTAGATCACTTTGATAGAGTTGGAACAGGAACACGGGCAGATTAATCAAAGTGAAGGGGCACTGACTCCCGGCTCGTGCCAGTCGATGCGGCCGCGTGGTTAATTTGCCCCGAGGAGGGCTGTCGTCAGGCAGATGATAAACAGTGTTTGCCCCGTTTTTTAGCCACAAGCGTGCTCCTGCTCACCAAGAAAAATAGTTTCGACCCATGGTCTCTAATTTACAGTGGGGGGTGAGAGGTGGGACATAAATCATCCTTCTGCTGTTGCCCGTCTCTGACAGGCGAGCCACCGTGGGTGGACTGGGTGGAGATATTCGTTTGGTGAGCTCACTGTGGACTCAGGTAAACCCTGAAACTTACTGTAGTAACTCGATACGCTGACTGCAACCTGGAGAATTGTCTCTTTTCTTTGTTAATGAGAAGATGCACCTTGCTAATGAGAAGCAAACAGTGACAGTTGCTGTGAAAATGGTGAATTTGCAGTGGAAACAGTACTATGATGTGGATTCGTTTAGGGAACCTTATGGGCGTTTGTTTTCATGCTTGGCATGTGCCATCAGTGCTTCATATGAGCCTGTAGCTCGGTGCCAGACATCGGAGAGTTGGCTCGCATCCAACTGGTCCAACAGATCTCCATATGGACAACAGGGATTCCAGCACTGTCTTAAAAAGGAAACACCACAATAGGCCACACTGACCTCCTCTCAATTTGCCCCGTCGCCAGATTGGGTGACATCCTTTTAATTGTACGGCTAAAACAGAGATGGAGCAAGAAATAATAGAGGATATCACACCGTGGAGCTGTGCCAAGTCCGCTCCTTCCCCCTCTTTCTCGAGGATGGAGTGCTGGAGAATTGAGGGCTTATAATACCAGCGAGCTGAGGCTTTGCTCCAGTCATCATTTCCATGCTGCTTTACGCTGATTCCCTAATATCCTTAGCGTCTTGCGTAGGGATAAGCCCATCGTGCTGAAACATGGCTGTCATGCCTATAAACCGTTCACGGCTCTAAAGAATCCATTATGGTTGCTCCACAAACATGGGGACTCAAAGGGCCACTTTGCTCAAGCTCATTTACTCTTTTAAAGCGTAGTTATTTACCCTTAGTGCTGTAGTGGAAGGGATCTCCAACACATCACAGCAGCCTGTAGAGATGGCGTACTGAAGTATAAGTGGTCATTTGTAGTCACACGTCTTTAATACACTGAGCTGCATATCTGCATGCAGCACATGTGGATCCTGAACACATCATATACAGGTGTGATTTAAGATGTGAATAACAGCAAGAGCAATCTGTAGTCAGTGTGAGTTTCCTCTGTTGTCCCTGTGTGGCTCAGCTCACAGGTCAACACAAACAGACCGGGGTTCGACTTCCACTAAACAGTCTGTAACACTGCGGCCTTCATGACACAAATGATCCACAGATTCCATAAAATGTGTGAAAAAAGAAACTGAAATCAGAAAATACTCACCTGCTACATCAAACAGCCAGTACAGTGTTGATCCACGTCACCAGTGTTGATCGGTGAGGGTGGTTTGTTGGGTGTGGAGGGTCATTGTCCTGCTTCGCTGCTTTTATTCACATTTCTGGTTATTTCCATTTCTGGAAATTCTGCACTTACTCCACATTACAATTTCTATTTCTATTTTTTCCTATTGCTGCTCTCATTTATATTCCTGTTCGCCCTCATAGTTTATGTCTATTTTGATTCAAATTCCTATTTTCTTATTCCAAATCATAGCCCCAAATCCTCATTAATATACTGCTAAATAATACTACCGTTTTAGTTTTCACTGGGCCGTTTCTATGATCCAGAGCGCTGCTACTAGTACTAGTACTTCAATAAGCAGTGTATGCAGTACAGTAACACTGAAGCACATGCAGCAGTCTGCCATGCCCCACTGTGTCAACACCCACAGTTATCTTTGTGTGAGGTAAACCAAGTTATATGCTGGGGTTCAGAGCTCTGTCAGGGATTTCTCACCCCCCTTCACTCTCTCTCTCTCACACACACACACACACACACACACACACACTAATTTGTAGATTATCAACAAGTATGGTCATTGAGTGGAAATTAATTTGCCACTGGTAATGGATAGAGACATTTTGCTGAGATGCGTAAAAACAGCTGAACTGCCAGCGATTACCTGCTGGAATCAGCCTTCATCAATATCAGGATAATTACAAAGCACTTCTGGCAGTGCGTGAAATGAATGGAGCGTGCAACAGATTGGGCGGTGGCCATAGATGTCTGCAGATATTAGGCCTCCTCCTCAGAGCGAGTCCACAGGGGAGAAAGCTACCTGAACAGACCGGAGCTGCTGCAGCTTCTGTTGCACCAGCAGGTTCGTGAAACAGCCTGAGAGGTTCATAAAGCAGTCAGCTTGTATAAAACAGAGCTGACTGTGACTGGATCTAATAGAATTGCACAGTCTTGAATATAATAAAAACGAGCAGAGAATTAGATAGAAAAGCACTCAATGCAAATAAATGGAATATAATGCAGAGCAACGAGCACCGAACAGAAGTGAACGAGACATAAATAGACTACAAAGATGAAAGAAAGATGACATGAGAGAGCAGACTCAGGAATAAAACAAAAGCAAAGAAATACACCAGCGCAGCACAGAAAAGACCAGGCAGAGATTTACCAGTACTGGAGAAGGAAAATAAATGTAAAGAACAGAAAACATGAATGAATAGAACAGAATCAAATCAAACAGAAGAAGAAGACAAAGCACAGAATACACAAACACAAAGGCTATTTACATTTCAATACATATAAGCAGCTGTTCTGGAGCTTCAGACTGCATCCACAGATTTTCCTCAGCAGGTAGAACAACTTCTTGACCATGTCGGCTTTTAAAAGTTATGAATGAAAAATGAATTCTTGATCTTGCAAATGACAAAACAAAGGTTCAGGAGTTTCTCTGGAGCTTTTGATCACATCACACAATGAATCAAACTCTTGTCCTTGATTTGCGACAGCATTATCTGACTACCTCCTAAAGGTCTGAGGGATGTGATCCATAAACATATGCAGCATATGAACAGAACAGCACTAATCAGGATGAAAGAGAGCAGACCTGTGTCTCTTGATGGGACTCTGTAAGGTGGTTTGAGTTGGGAAGCAGGGGGACTGAAGGGGAGGGGTGTTCAGGGTGTCGATCCCTGTCTTTCCCAGACTTCACTTCCATCTCTCACATGGAACCACTTTGGTTCCCCCCCTTTCCCGTTGCCCTCTCCTTTCTGTCCTCCCAGACAGCGAGCTGGAGGCAGTATTGGGTTTCCTCTCCAGCTGAAGGGTTACTTCAGTCCATCTCTGGGATGAAAAGATGACTATTTTCCTCCCCGTCTTCCATCCGACTCTTTTTTCAGGTGAGAGGTTCAGGGAGGAAGGAAACTATTACACGCGGGGTGAAAGGGGGCCTGCAGACGCAACTGCCAGCCTTGCCCGGCCTGTCGGGGAGGAAGAGGATCTGGATCCGAAACTGGATGGGGAGAAACCCGAGATCTCTGGAAACGACTGGGAATGACCCAAGAAAAACTTCCGCCGCCCCTCCACCATCATCGTCTCGTCCTGTCCTGTCCAAAAGTGTTTCCCATAATGGTCTCAGCCTGCAAAATAGTGCACTCCCCAGGCGGCGGGGTCCCTGAAGGCCCACAGACTCAGACAAGCATGTGTGAAAGTATGAATACACAGAAAGCCCCCCGGGGAACAGGCACAAAAACATACATATACACTTACCCCGCTGTAGTAAAGTTCTTAAATTAGAAGGTTATATTGTAAAGCATAGAAGTTTATGTTAATTCGTTCAGTGTCTGTGACCTCCTCAAATTTCTGTTTTGGCTGCGCAGACACCTACAGGTTCTCAGAAAATGATGGAAACCAGGCACAGCTGTTCGGCTTGTGGTGGAGGGACATTTACATATCTGGGTGAATTTTTTAAATGCCGGTCTGGATCTGAAAAGTTGGGGTGAGTTCCATCCTTCACAGAATGTTTTCATATTGTTTCCATTTCAACTGGACAGACGCTTCCAGCAAGCTCTCGCATGCAGTCGCACATCAATCACTGCCTTAATACAGAGAGGGATTTGGCGGAAAATAATGCTTTTTATCTGAGGAATGGGATTGTATAATTGCTGCTCGCTTGACCTTGCGTTGTGCTCGGAGCTGGAATGTGAGGCAGCTTGACGACATCGACACTCTGTTGTTTTGTCTGCAATTTGTTGCTCTGGAATCGGCTGCAGTGCAGCACGCTTGGAGGGGAATCTTCCCTCTGTTGGACGACTGAAGGAAAAAATGACTTTCAGCGGTTTTCGAAGAAGGTGGTTGCAATCAAATTCTAACCACAGACATCTTGGCGGTCGGTTGCAAAGTATTTTGGTTGAAATGTAATATTTTTAGATGAAGATAAAAATCTAATAATAACTAAACTTTTTGCACAGTGTTGGAGTGACTTTCTTTACAGGCTGTATTTGTTCCTCTCGTGGGGGAAAGACCTGTTCGAGCCGACGTGCTGCATCTCACCAGGTGACAAATTGCTGGACTGATTGAACTGAGGGACTACTTGCTAGGTTAATATCTACCATTGATCTTTTCATTGATCATTTGTCCCCCGCTAATGACTGTGACTGGACTGATTTTAAATAATATGTCTCACTTGTAACCTGACATCAGAAGACGGGATAAGGATCGGAGTATGACCACTTCTCTGGGACGGAAACCGCTGAGAAAAATCAGCTTGAAAGGCCAGAGGAAATTGAGACAATATTAAAAAGAAAAGGTTCAATCTGCGAGCTTTTTTCCCTGCTGATCACAAGAGCTGCGGACTACCGCTGGGCTCCTTAACATCTGGTTGGGCAATTTACCCCGCTCTGACGACTGGAAAGGTTAAACCACTAAAATCTAATATTTGCCTAGAGGGGGTCAAGGCACTGCAATTACAAGGTACAATCGGCAGGGCTAATCAGCTAGTAGCGCGTACCAGGGGCTCGGCTGGGCAAATAAGCCCTGATCAGAAGCACTGTTCTCTGCCTCTCCTGTTTACTTATTAAACCATGTTCTCATGTTCAAGGGCCCCACTGCAGCCTCTGGCCCCACACACCCCAAGGCACAGGGGAGTAAATTTAGCTCCTGACGCTTTTTAAATGGGACCACGGCACTTGGCTAGAAAGTAGCCCCCGTGTTAATCAGTATCTGCGGCCTTTGTTGCGAAATGATCTCAAATTACTTTCCTCCAATCTGGCAGGCATTAACACCTTGGGAAGGAATGGGATAGGTAGGGATTTGTACCCTGAGGAGGAAAACAAAGTCAGAGCAGTGAGACAGATGTGTGTGAGGACACATAGGCGTCATGTCTCAGAAGGATGTGTGTGTTCCACAATGCTGTTTACATGATTGCTCTTTGACACACATTTCCTAATTGACTGAGTATCAAGTGCAGGATTAGTGTATAATATATCAGAACTGTCTGGCGCGCAACACTTTTGAACAAGGCTCGGGGAACAATTACTGGTAATTAAATATGTGCCAGTTACTGGAAAAGATAATTATGTCCTTGGTGTATAACACCAATTAATTACTTTTATTTCAGCGAGCAAAGCTTTTAAACGGCAGCGGAAGCCATTCGAATGGCGCCCGTGTTTGAGTGCAAGCAACCTCTGTGTTTGCTAATGTGTAAGTCGTGTTCTGCCGCTGCACAGACGAGCGTCAACATCAAACTGTTTAAGTTAGAATCAGGCATTTAGCTTGTGCTATAAAGCTCGTGTTTACGGTGGAGGACGGGGGAATTGCAGCAGATGCAGAAAACAGTTCGACACTGTGCTGCCACAGTCATAACGCTTTCACCTCGCTCCTCTCCCTCCCTCGGCATTAAACATTGACATAATAGGTTGAATGAAAAAGAGACTTCTCTGGGGAGGGCAGAGCTCAACTCTCTCCTGCTAAGAGGATTGGTCAGATTGGATATAGAGCCTACGAGGAATCATGAGCGCTCCGTATATCCACACACCTTCTCCTTCTGTGCTTACAACACCTCACCGCACCGAGATAGCAGCACGAGATTAGCTGTAAACCTTATACACCCCAACACGTACTGCTTTGGATCCAAACATGTGCACCTTTGCTCTTATTCACATATCAAAGTCGGGTTCAAGAATCACAGAGGTGGAAATGTACGGATTAACAAATGATCTCATTCTGGGCATCCGCCTCTAATGTCTAACTTGGAAATACCTGTGGCCGATCATTAGTAATCTATTAAATCCACGGCCTAGAAATGGTTACACTGCAAGCCGCTCTGAGCCAAACGTGGCTGATGCCGCTTTTCCAATCCCCCTCTCGCTTTGGTTAATGAGATACAGAGTCAGACGGCCCAAGCGTGCTTTCTCTCCCTTCACCTCCGTCTCTTTGGTCCTGCAGCACAGTCGTATTTTATCTGCCAGCTCGTTCTCGACTCCTGCACCAACAGCTTAATCCACGCATCCATGCATGCAGTCTCCTCAAACAATCAGTCTGTCAGGAGTGTGTGGCTCAGCGTGCTCATGCTAATGACGCAAATAAATAAAACCACAACATAATATTCTTGTATATTCTGTACATGAACATGCAGTACACCTACGGGAATGTTTAGATGATGCCGCCGTACATCTTCAGGTGTGCCTCTGTTATCCACACTGCATGGACTTCAGCACTGTGAGGACTACTTACATTTGTATATTGCAGTTCCTGAGCGGCCGTTCCCACAATGCCAGTGGTCTCTGTTCTCGAGGGCGGGAAGTCTTCAGCGTTCCACACTCAACTTTATGATCATTATGAGTGAAACCATCCAGATACTCACAGTACACTGACTTTAGACAGAAGTGAGTGTGTACGACCTGACGAGAGAGTAAAAGTACAGACACAGCACAGGTTTCCCAGTTCAACACTACAAACTATAGCATGCAGACTAATCTATGAAGTTTACTGTGTTGCAGTTATCTGAAGAAGTCCACGTACTTTCCTGTTTAATACTAACAGGAAACGTCTCAGTGTGTTTCACCATCTGGCTGCAATAAAAAAGTGACTTTAGAGCGACATCGCTGCCCATGAAACTTCACAAATAAAAGCACAATGTTTTTGTCTTACAAATATTTATTATGTTATGTTTAGTTTTCTGAGATCTTTCTGTCTCTCCAGCGTTTGCGATTGATTTAAATCTTTTGCAGCTGTGAGTAAAAAGCTCGATTTCCTTTTTGTGCGTCGCTTTGAGGGACAGTTGACATCAACAGCACACTTTCTTTTTTAGACGAGGTATCTGTAATTTTGTCAGTTTTCCTGTGTGAACATACTGCAAACTGGAAACCTGCTTGGAATTACTATGTATCATGGAGCTGGGGACACATCTTTGGTTTCTGGTTCCAGTTTGGGCAGGATTGATTTTAGGGTTAGGGTGGGGTTAGGCATGTCGTGGTTTCGGTTAAGGTTATGGTAAGTTTCTAGGGAATGAATGTAAGTGAATGCAGCGTGCTTGTATTTGTTCATTCGTGTGAGTGAATGTGTGCGATTGGTTTCATGTCTTTTCTGTGATTTCAGGCTAATAAATGTATCATGTTAATATGTGTGTATGTGCACGAGTATGATGTGTGTTTCTAAGCTGAAATACATCTGATGTGGGGAGTATCTGTGTGCTTTAATTACCGGTGTGCTCTGTTATTATAATCATGAGTTTAACCATCATTACTGTGTGTTAAGACTTTCAGCTGAGTTTAGGGTTAAAGCATTTAAGGCTACAAAAAGACACAAATAGGAATGTGTCCACGTGTAGCTGTGTTAAAACCTGAACCTGTGGATTCGAAATAACAACATTTGTGTGTGTGTGCCGATATGCACCCGTATGATTTAGTGGGTGTATCCTGGTATGCGTGTGGAAATGTTTCACATGTTATTTTTGTGCAGGCTTCTTTGTATGTATGTTTGCAGGTAAGTGTGTGTGTGTGTGTGTGTGTGTGCTAGCCCTCTGGAGGGGTCCAGTGTGTGTCACACCGGGCTCGGCTCCCCCTGGGTCTAAACAGTATTGACAAACCCATCAGAGCTGGTGATGCATCGGGCTCCCTGCTCGCTCTCACCGCCTCACCCTCCCGCCCTCAGAGGCGCAGCGGGGCTGTGCTGACATGCTGTCACCTTGGTAACTGCTGCCAGAGAGAACGGCCTGCTGGGATAGCTGACCCGAGCTGGCGGCCGGCCGGCGAGCTGCAGCAGGAGATGTCACCGGCGGACCCCTGAGGACCGACCGACCCCTGCCTCTGTCCCCGACCATCGATCCGTCTGCTGCTGAGATCTGTCATCACCCGGGACTCTTGCACACACACAGAACACACACTTTAATGTGACTTAGGAAGGATTGGTCAACTATCCCACAGGCCACAACAGATTCTGATCTTATTGTTGACTCAAAAGTCTGAAACCCAACAGCAAAGTGCTAAATGCCAAAAAAGCTTGAGCTCAAACCTGAAAACATCTGCCTCCAGATCTCTGTCTAAGGAAGAAGTCGTCCTCCGTGTGGTGTTTGTGCTCATAAGCAGAGTCCTGGCACGTCTTCGGAAAATGGCTTCTTCTTTTCTACTTTTCGAGGTTACCAAGTCATTACTTGGCAACTTCTGAATCCCCCCTCTCTCTGTACGATGGTTCCCGGAGCCAACATAAACAGCGATTGTTGGCACGGGCCTGTCGGCGGCTGTGGGCGTCAGTCTCCACGAACATTCAGAGTCCTTTGAAATGCTGACCAGCTTTTTGACACGAGGCTTTGGAAGCAGCCGAGCTCACGCTGCGAGATGGGGGCCCCGGCTGGATGTCGGGGTGGAGCTGGGTTCACTTCTCGGTTGAGAGGGATTATGGGTATGGACCAAGAAGTTTTACATCACATGCTGCACTTGCCCTCACAAGGCAATTTGTTCAAAGATCTTTATGGACACATGCCACTCAGAAAGTGTTTACTTCATGTCTGACTGCGATACTTTCATCTATGTTTGTCCTATTTTATTTACTTTTACGGACTAAATGATCATTTCTCTTTCTACAGCTGAAATATGAGACTAACAAGATGCTGCCTTAGAGCCATAACAGCCCTGGGAGTGATTCTGGATACCATCAGCATCAACAAAGTAGCCTCACTCGCAATAATCCTCCAAAGGTATTATGGCGTTTTTGCACAATGCTTTCCAAACACATGCGCCGACTGAAAGGCCGTCTCTCATGTCGCAGGAATAAACAACAGGGAAGATGTGAAAGATCACTAACTAGCTTCCTGGTTTCCACAGCAACCAATAAAGCAGGGCCGGCCGTCTTTAATGGGGATCATCAGGCTGAAGATACTGTGATGAAACATGTTTGGGATGAAATTTGGACAAAAACTGCAGAAAAAAAAAGTTCTGTATGAAACCAGTTAAGGTGGAAATAACCTGACTGAAGAAGAACAGCTTTGTTTTCAGCCCATAAATAACAATTAGTCTAATCTGGAATATTCATCAGGTTTGGAGATACATGATTTTCAGTGAGAATAACCAGAGACTCTTTAAAACACTTACAGCAGAGTCTGCATGACACGCCTGTGAGAAAAAATCAGAATTCATCTTCAGCAGAGAAATCCAGAAAAGTCCAGCTTGAGTTCTGAAATCAAAGATATCACAGCGTGTGTGAACATATCATCAGTGTCCGGTAGAAAAAAAAAACGTGTTTACAAATGTTGTGATTTATTTTTCACATGAACTGATTCAAAGATGGAATCAGTGTGTCAGGAGTGTATGAAGTGTGTGTTCATGCACTTAGACATGTCTCTTTTCTTTTACTAGAAAATAAATAAAACCACAACACAATATTCTCTTGTATCCTCACACTACACCTGTGGGAATGTTTGTATGGATGCCAGTGTGTGTTTTCAGGTGTGCCTCTATTAATCACACAGTTTGGATAGAAGCCTGTCCGCTCACTAACACTAACCACAGCGTCAGCCTGTCTCAGTCTGTGCCTCACTGGAAATGATGATCGCAACAAAAGTCAAAAATCTACAGTTTCTTACCTTGACAAACATTTTGGACGAGTGAAATAAAAAAGAGACAACAACAACAACAACGCGGGAAAAGAATAATAACATCCACTCAGTATTTAATATTCCCTGATGTGAAACACAAAGCTACACAGAAACGAAACATTTCCTTTGAAAACTTCCTGTAAATTTCCTCATGCCGGCCTTAAACTGACAAACAGCCTTAAAAAACCTGCAGGTGACTCCAAACTCTACACCTTCATAATCCAAATGTCATCTTCATTAGGTGCCTTTGATTAAGGCAGCTGATTCAGGTGGAGATAATGACGCTGGAGTCCGCTCAGACGGCCACTGGGTGGCGCTGTAAGGTCAGGGAAGCTGCAGAGCAGCGAGTCGCTGCTGTGCGTGTCTGCATGAGGACAGAGTCTGCGTGACAGCAGCAGAATGGAGAATTTTACTGTGGGAAATAATATTTAGAGGAATTGTTGATTGAATCATTTTAATGTGAGTAAACATGAGGAGAGAAATCTTTTTATTTATTCGCCTGACTTTATTTCTTTCCTGCGACAAACGAATTATAGGCAAACACGTTTTTTTTTTTGAGGAAGTTATTTATGAGGAGCAAATAATAAATAAATAATAAACATATCCATGTATGACATTTATGCAGCATCAGTGTCAGTGCAACTTTTACTACAAATAAACAGAGCACTGAATCTGAGCTCAGATATGATTTAAAAAAAGACGCACAAGCTGCAGACAAAATGTCCAAACACAGATTATTAAACAATTCATTTCATTATTATTATTATTATAATATATAATATATTATATTCTATCTGTGCAGGATGTGTGCGGCTGACCCACAGCACAGAAACACCCGGGAAAATTTCACCGGACAGAAAACTTCAAACAGGTTATGTGTGTTTTTTTTTTTTTTTTTTGTGCATGAGACGGAAATATAAAAAACACGCGGACATGAAAATAAATAATTATATTAAACACTCCAAAAATATATTCACATATATCAGAAGTGTATAAAGGATGCGGTGATATAAAAAGAGAATGTTGTGAATATATAAGGGTGAAAGTAAAATGCACATAAAAGCAGAATATTATGAGAATAATAAACGTTTGAACAAACATCAGATTTTTAAGGTTTAACGCTTCATGTGATTTTTAGAGATTCCTCACATATTTTATTTTAGTGTTTGTCACTGCGCAACGTGGGAAACCAAACGGAACAAAGCAGCTCGGGCTGTGAATTAAAGGCGTTAAATTCACATTTGGAAACAGACATTAGACTCCAGCATGCACACACAGTACGTTACCTCTGTGGCGGAGCTGCCTTCACTCCATCCACCCCTCCTCTACCGCGGCTCCTGCTCACAGACCATGACCTTCACGATTTATGGAGAGGAAACCCCGAGAGTCACGTCACATTTTAAAAGCAGCTCTTCTTCTGCTGCTGATCAGCCAGATCCACGTGGAGGACTGTCAGCATCTTCTCTTTATTCGCTGTCCGGAATTTAGTTTGGATTATTTTAGATTTAAATGTGGCGCACAGATATATTTAAAGCTGCATAATAATCATCAAGTAATAATATTAATAATAATAATAACAGTTTCTTTATTTATGTATGAACAACACCTGTAGAAACATTTTTTATAATTTAATATCATTTAATTCAACTGAATGAAACTAAATATTTCTAATATATATTATTTAAATTTAAATACAGCCTGAATGAGCTTTTTTTTTTTTTTTTCATTTCTCCTGGACAGATGATAACAACACTAATGAAAGCCGCCATGCTTACTGTAAAATAACAGTCCTAATAATCATGATCTAAAGTCAGCATTCAGACACTGGGAGATTTTCTGAGCGTCTTTTTTCCTGCAGCAGAGATAAATCCATGTGGACGTGGAAGAGGAAGGCTCCCTGCGGAGAGCAGCTCAGAATAATCCATATTCATGCGCTCGACACGTGGAGTAAATACAGTATGAGGTGGGGAGGAGGAACCGGGACTATTGTGTCTGTGCACGGTTTCAGCAGGTTACAGGAGCCTGCAGCACACAGCTCCATCAGTTCACTTCATATCGTCACATGTTATTACGAGTTTAAACTGCCTGTATTTACACACATGCACACTGATAATAAGTGTCATTAAAAGCCTCTCGGTGTGGATATATAATTAAAAGGTGTGTCCGAAAATGGAACTGTGGAGGCGTAGCTTTAGAATGAAGCATGTTTACAATAAAACAGCTGCAGCTCCAAGTTTTTCAAAGTCCAATATTTTTATTAGAATATTTATCAGCTGAGTTTTTTATTAGATTTACAGTAACACGTCACACACTGACTGCAGCACATGTTCAGGTGAAATATGAAGTTTGTTTTCTGAGAAATTCCCGCACGGCCCCGCCGCAGTTTTACAGAGACACGCAGCAGCTTTAATTAGCGCGAATGGGCGCGACGAGCCTGTTGGGCCCCCGGCGTCCTGGATCAATAGCAGGGAGAGCAGAGCGGTCCTAAGGCCTGAACGAACCGGTGAACACACACACACACACACACACACACACACACACACACACACACACACACACACACACAGCACTGTCTCTGGATTTTCTTTTTTGCTTATTCCCGCACATCCCGCACATCCCGCACAGGCCTGACGTGCGGGATGTTTCCTCTCTGTGTCTAAGGCGTCATGTGACTTTCAGAGCTCAGGAAGTGCGTGCGTAACGAGCACGTGCACAGGTAGGCGATATGAGGCCTTTAATTGTTTTTTAATGAATGAATTATTTTAGTGTTCTGACAGCACGCGCCACATATGTGGTGTGACGTTGTGCCTCATAATGACGCAACACGCGCGTAAAACACGACACAAAATCCAAAGTTTCGCTGCACGTGCTGCGTCCCTGTGTGACACTTTGACTCGCGGAGACAAAGAAAAAAAAAATTTGCCTATATCATTCAATTCAGTTGCTAAGCAACTAGTATGGGAACTCATCCGCGAAATTCAAATCCTGCAGCGAGAGGACACGTTTTGTTGAGTTCTGCTGAATAGACAACTCCAGAAAAAAGTTTGAAGCTCAGGGAGACAGAAACCCAGCTGACGCGTTCATGGCAGAGGAGAAAACAAGCGCTCCCCTTCAGGAAGGCTGCGCCTCCCGCACCTGCCCCGCAAAACTCCTGAAACAACAACAACAACATTAACCCGCAGACAGCAGCTCAGCCTGCGGGGCTGCAGCTCCGGACAGACACGATCAATACGCTCCCTGACCCAGTGCCCCGCATCCTAACACCACACGTCAGCCTCCACCTGGAGAGCTCACCTGGAGCCGCTTGGAGACGTGAAACACGCAGCGTGCAACGTAAATATTACATAACATGCAAAGCGTGCTCTGACTTTCTGCTCTCATTTCTGGACACAATGATTTTCCTGCTGGAGGTGAGAGGCCTCGAGAGGCAGCACGTCAACAAACAGGCTTCACCTGGGAGGAGATTCAAAATTCATTTAGTGACTAAAGAAATCCGCTTTATTTGAGTTTGTGTGGTTTCATGTCTCCTTTGTTCCGCCTCACTCTCAGGCTGTCTGTTATTTTTAGCTCGCAGCTTCTTCATCTGGGACACAACAGTCCACCATTTTCTTCATTAGCTGCTGCTGTGCATGCACACACACACACAAATAGAAATATATAAATTTCAGAACACAACATGAGTGCATTTCATTCTAACAAATTTATTGTGTCTCAATCAGCTCGTACGGAACCACTACTGAAATTAAATTACAATCAAATGATCACATCAAAATATACCCTTATTACCTAACAACGGTCAGCTTATGATGATTTGTGCTCCTGTTTTTTTTCTTAGAAACGAGAATACAAAATGAAACAAATAAGGGCAACAACAACAAACAAAATATAGAAGAAAAATATTGAAATAAAAACAAGAAAAAGGGGAAAGCATCTTACACAAGTTCCTGGAGGAGGGGAAAAATAAATTACCGTCTGGAATAATTCATATGTATTCCGAATAAAATATTAAAACAAGTAATTCTGATGAAAAATATAAAGTAAATAAGTCAGATCAGTTTCTGATCTAGTGATCTATATTGCCGGCTTTACAGAGTTTTGTTTATTAAAACCTACCAAAGAACACTGCTTAGAAAGGGCAGCATTAATATTTCCACAGCACCCACTCAGTCACACTTGGCAACAGATTTCTTTTCTCAAATAAGTGCAGTCGAAGTCTTTTTTCAAATGTCTTTTGCTCTATTTGTTGAAAAAACGGGAGAAAAATCCACTCACGGTGCCAAAGTCCATTAAATAATAAAGGATTTTTAAAAAAGGCCAAAAAAGATCTTTGAGATCGAGAAGAAGAAGAAGGGAAGGAAAGGAGGGACAAGTCCTGGTCCTGGTTTTCTTTCTGGGCCTCAGCGTGACAAAAACGAAAAAACCTCTAATCCTCGGCGTGTGTATGTGTGTGTGTGTGTGTGAGAGTGTGTGTGAATGAAACCATGCAGTCCACCTCAGGAAAAAATCACGATGGAAGCTTCGTGGATGTCACTCTTATTCATATTGTTGCAGTTTTTCCTCTCTGTTATTGTTAGGCTTGGAGAGGGAGGTGGAGGTGGAGGTGGAGGTGGAGGTGGGGGAGGCGTTCAGTCCCATTTCTAAATATACAAAATGCCCCCTGCTTTGTTTCTTCAAGCAAACACAGGATAAAACCGGGAATATTGGTTGTTTTTTTGGAGGGAGGGGAAGAGAAAAATAGATATAAAAAACAGTTGCTTTCCTCTCGGTGTGTTTTAATGCGCCAAAATTACCTGGTGGAATGAACTTGTGGTTGTCACCCTCTGGTCGCTCGCTTCACTTGCATCTTTTAAGTAATCTACTAAAAAATGCCCCTGAAAGAAAAAAGCAGAAGGAACCTTTTAGGTTAAGACATTTCAGGGCCTGGAAGAAGGTTAACGGTGCGTTTGTTTCTGAAGGGGGGATCTGGGAGGAAAAAGGGGGGAAGGTTTTCTCTCTCTCTCTCTTTCTCTTTTTGTTTCTGGTGAAAAATAGATAACACATTTGCAGTCTCATTCATATTCCCTCACAATCACAGTATCAAAAAAATGTTTTTGGCTATCATGGCGATAGTCTGTATGTTTTTTAAATCAGTTTAATTTCATATAAAATATTCTGGTGTGCTGTTCTATGTTTCACTGAACATTCTTTTGCAGTCCATGGAGGGGGGCGGTGTTTCTGCACTCACATTGCCGACCTGAGAGTACACATCCTCCGGCGTCTGTGCCACTCCTGGGGGCGTCATCCGTTTTTCCTTCTGTCTCCTATTGCAAAACCACACTCTAACCACCTCTTTCTCCAGCTGCAAGTTGTCCGCCAGGCTGGTGATCTCCTGGGCCGAAGGTTTGGGGCATTTTAGGAAGTGGCTCTCCAAAGCCCCCTTAACGCTCACTTCGATGGATGTGCGCTTCTTTCGTTTCCTCCCCTGCGCCGCGATCTTGTCGATGCTGGTGGGGCTGCCGGTGGTCGAGTCGGCCTCCTCAAGCCACTTGTTTAACAAAGGCTTGAGCTTGCACATGTTTTTGAAGCTGAGCTGCAGAGCCTCGAATCTGCAAATGGTTGTCTGAGAGAAAACGTTCCCGTACAGGGTGCCCAAAGCCAAGCCGACGTCCGCCTGCGTAAAGCCCAGTTTGATCCTCCGCTGCTTGAACTGCTTGGCGAACTGTTCCAGGTCGTCCGAGGTCGGCGTGTCGTCGTCCGAGTGCGGGTCGTGGCTGTTGACGCCGCCGTGGTGCTGGTGATGCGGATGCTGGTGGTGATGGTGGTGATGGTGGCTGCCGTGGTCCAGATCCGGGGTGTCCCCTCTCACTAAGCCCGGGTGCACCAGGCTCTGGCTCCCCGGACTCAGCATCCCGTTCACAGTGAACCCACCGGGTTGGGAGTAGATCAGCGACTGCTGCTGCTGCTGTCCCCCGGATATGGAGTTAATGTGAGCGGCAGTCGTGCTCCCCCAAGCCCCGGCGTGAGTCTGGTGGGGAGCTAAATGAGGGGGCCTGTGGTGCAGAGCGGTGCCCGTGTGCAGATCGTCTCTGCCGGAGTTTTTCACGTCCTGCTGCTGCGGGCTGCCCGTCATCCCGACGGGACTCGACGACCAGGGCGATCCGGCTTCAGCTGCAGCGACTGCGGCTGCTGCTGCGGCCGCTGCGGCGTGCGGGAGGGATGTCACCCACTGATGGGCATGGCTCAGCATGTGTCCCCCGTTGCTCGCTGCCATTGCGCCTTGCATAAAGTCACTCTGTACCATCTTGACTGAGGGGTCTCCCCTGTAGCCCCCAGACCCCGAGGTAACCGCAGCACTGCCCGGCTGCATGCCACCACCTCCGGAGTCAGAGTGCACGATGGAGCCGGACGATAAGATGCTATTGCTGGGCAGATAAGGATTGGAAGCCGCGGTGGCCATTCCGTCAGCCCTTATGAATATGTTTGTGGATAACCCCCCTCCCTTTTTACAGTCACTTCTTTCGAGCAGGCAAATTGTATCTCATGAATTATTCAAACTTTAAAAGTATGGGTAGGTTTTGGCAAATACCATCGACGTGCGTAAAAACAAAAAAAAAAAAAAAAAGCTTGGAAAACGGTGTCAGCAAACCGAATAAAATCCGCGTGTATTTACAACATTCTACTTCAAAGTGCTGTGCGTGAACACCGGAGATAAAAATCCAGGTTTTTCAAAAAGCCCTTTGAAACCATGTGCAGTCCCGCTCACAAAGTTTTGCACTGGATGAAATTGTGGACATTAAAATTCAAATGTACAAGAACAAAACAACAACACGCGTCGTCCCAAACAAACTTTTGGTGGTGGCAGGAAACAAACAGAAAAAGCAGCAGATTGTCCACAGTGTCCACAGTGTCCACAGTCCCGGTGTATGTCCCCTCTGGATGTGGAAACCATGAGCGGAGCGTCCTCGCTTCTTTTGTAATTCAGGCGCAGAGATTTGTCCCTCGCTTTATTCTTTTCTCTCTCTTCTTTTGGAGCACTGTGGAGTCTCTCTCTTTGTTCTGTTTTGATGTATATAAACCTGCCAAACCGCAAACTCCCGTTCAAGTACAATCCAGCAGAACAGTGCGCGGCGCTGCTCGCGAGCCTCTTCTCTCATTCGCTTGTTCTCTCTCTCCACCTCTCTCTCTATATCTCTCTCTCCCTGACAGGCCGCGTAGTCCCGCCTCCCCCGCTCCCACCCCTCCACCACCTCCTCCTCCTCTCCAACCCCGACGACGCACGGATGTTTACCCCGTGCGTCCGCGTTGATTGGTTACCCGGGGTGTGATTGGCAGGCCTCGCCAGCCTTGCTCCGGGCGCACGAGCCCTCCTTCCGGCTGTTCCAATTGGCTGATTTTTAATTGCAGTCCAAACAAAACGGGGAACACAACCTGGTAGTAAATAGTACTGAGGTATTAGTGCACAAACAGGGGGTGAGGGGGTAAATAAAAGGTTGATATACTGTGACCACCATCATGGTGCACTCCACGTGTTTAACGGCGTAAAGACGCGTCATGAAGCCCCGGTCTGCTCTGAATGATGGATCAACTCGATTTAGGCGCGCAAACTGTTTTAACTAGTTTTATCTTGTGTTACAAGCGACAAGTAACACTGCGCGCCTGTCTGACACCAGAAGATCTATCGGCAACAATTAGAATGATCTGCTGGCCTGACCTGATTGTGTAATAGAATAAGGCATCCATACTGCCAGTGGTTAGGGCTTTAATTCCCTCTGGGCCACCCATGAAAAATACAGGAAGGACTTAATGACTAAAGAAATAATAAAAAGCTTCACTAAATGCTGCTCGCTTTATCTTCTGAGATTTAACCTACATGGCGACTTGACGCGCGTTAATTGTTCCAGAGCTTCTGAAAGTGAGAAAATGTAAAAGCACCACACTGCGCCCTAAATCCCAAACACAGAGGGAGGAAGCGCACATGCCAGTGCGCCAAAGAAGGGGCTGCGGAGATGCTTCCATGCGGAAACCTCGGTGAAGCAGAGTGAAAGAGAAAGTGGCAACAAAACAAGGGCATCCCTCCGGATGACCACAGGAGCCGGATGAGGCCTTTGGACGCACCCATGGGTGCCACATATGAAGCTCAGGCTGGCAGCCTGTTGAGTCCACCTGGCCACAACAAGTCCTGCAGGTGACCTCCTGAACTGTGTCTGTGTTGAGGTCAAAGACTTCAGAAGCTCCCAAATCAAAGATGGAGAAAGATTTTATTACAAAAAGGATTTAAAGGCAAATATAAGACAGTGCCAGCCTTCTTCTTCTTCTCCTGCCAGTAGATTTAATTTGGACTCAGCTCAAAACCGAGGGAGCCTCGTGGATTTGTTTACATTGAATAGGCAGGCTAGGGGCCAGAACCATGGGGCCCTCTATTCATTAATATACAGTGAGGATTTCGCTGTAAATTACTGCTGTTCAATCCACACTGCGCGCTTTGAAAGGGCCTCTCAGGCGACCAGCAGAAACGTGACACCGAGGAGGGGACGCACGGCGAGGCGAGAGCTCCTTCCACATGATAACCCCTCAAAATGAGAAAATAAATAAATATGTAGAATGTGTATATAAAAGCTGTTTCAGAAACGCTCCCTGAAACCACCGAGCGCCATAAAAAAAAACCCTCCTCTCTGATATATGATGTGTTTATTATTTATTTGCTTATTATAAAAAGGTCCCCAAGTTCCCTGCTGGGGGAGTTCATTTATTTTGTATGCAAAAAAAAAAAAAAAAAAAAAAAAAAAAAAAAAAAAAGAAAGAAAGAAAGAAAGGGGGGAGAGGAAAAAAAATCATCCCCAAGTATAACAAGAGACGAACAGTTAGTGCTGATTTTCATTTGCATAAATTTTCATATATTTTAGTGAAAATAATAGCGGGAGCCGAGGAGTGCTCCTGCTCAGTTGAGGCAGAGGAAAGAAAATCTTAGGGAGCACCGAGTCGTAGGAAAGGGAGATAACCATGCACAGACTGAGTGAACAATGTGAAGCTATTCCCCTTTTTTCTTGGACACAAGGTAAGTCAACAATCATGTATGCGGATTTGGTTTTTACGCATGAGGAATGTTGGAGTTTATCGTCTTCTCTTGCGCGTTGCTCCGCTGTGTCACAGACTGTCCGCTGCGGTAACTCACATTTCAGCCTCCACATGAGCCGAATATCTTCTTATATTCTCTATAACTTATATTTAAAATGCCAAATGCGTGTCATTTTCCGTTTACCCCTGAATGCGTAAAAATGCGTAAAATCAATACGCTCGCTGTTTGCCGTTGAGTCCCAGCCTTTCTCCTTTTTTTCTTTTTTTTTGCTGCTTTTTATATAAATAGCGGCCAGATGGATAAGCTGCGGTGTTTTGTAGTGAATGTCCACCGGAGAAAAGTGCAATCAATCACGATTTAAGCAGAGAGAGAGGAGAGAGAGGGGGAGTGAGAGAGAGACCCCTCGGTTGAATCCTCCTGAGGCGTCGCGTAGGCAAGTGCAATATGAAATCGTTTAATATAAATCGATCTCGCAGCTGCAAAGTTTGTTTAAAGTTTACACTCGGCAGCATGTCGACCACGGACACACCGAGCTCACACATCACGTGTGATTCGGGCTTTTATTTTTCAGGTTTGGTTTGGAGACGTTCAAGAACTAAAAGGACTAAAAGGACAGGTTTGGAACGGGATCTGGTCTGGAGATCCACAACTGTCTGATGCGTTTTATCACATTAACCTGAAAGTGTGGACAAGTCGTTTTGGTGTTTTTTTGCTTTTAGTTTTTTTTTTCTTTCTCACGGGTTAACTCTTTTCCCTTCATTGATGGGGAGCGCATTTCTGAGCCCAGCACTTGGTAGCCATGGTGAGCCCCATAAAAGGGGGGAACACTAGTCGCATTAAGCTGTATGTTTGTGCACTGGAGTCGAGATGAAAAGAGCCTCGGTGTCCCGGGGCCAGCAGCACCGGTGATCTGTGCGGTAACGCGTTACAGTAACGACATTACTAAAAAAACTAAAAAAACAAGAAGTCTGGCGTTTTTAAAATTGATTTATTTATTTTGATTTTGGGGTAAAATTATTAACACACTCTGATCATGTGGTTCTGACTCACACATGAAATAAATGAAATAAATAAAAAAAATCAGATTCTTTTGCGCCAAATCAAGACTTGCCAAGATATCGCGATGTTTAAAATAAGATCACGCAACTTCGCGCAGACGCGCAGATTTTTTTATTTGAAGCGTTTCTCAAATGTTTGAAATTCGTCTTCTGGAAAAGGAGATTTCAGTTTTTATTCATAAATCAAACACAAAGAAAAGAATGATAACTGCCGCCAGGTGTCGCGCTCACTCATGATGCAGATGTGTTCAGCTTACACTGCAAAAAAAACTAAACAACAAACATCTCATGTCAGATTTATGAATTATTAACATGAATTATTGATGAGTTTATTAAAATATCTTGACACATTCTGATCTGGCTGAACCTCCTTCATATAGCCACACACACACACACACACACACACACACACACACACACACACGTATGGATTTTTTGCAGTGTACAGGTGCCTTCTTGTCATTTTATGGCCGCTTCCGGAGCAGACCTGGGTTGGCAATTAAGATATCAGCGAGCGCGAGGAGGGAAATGAGTGGACGGGGACAGATACACACACACGCACACACACACACACACACACACACACACACACACACACACACACACACACACACACAGAAGCCGTTTCATAAATAACACAGACTGTATTCTGGATCATCAGTTGAACCTTCATTGAATTATCTAATTTTTAAAAACATTTCTGCACATCAGCCGCTGCGTGTATCGATCCGCGCAGCCTATCGATGATCGATGACAGCTCTGGTTAATATGCAAATAGTCTGATTAGACAGGCCGCGCGCCGTTTAAAGCCAGTCGCCATCTGCAGTCGCCTGTAAGCCACGAGCCTGAGCCAGCAGGGCTAACCGGAGACTTTAAGAATTATGAACACATGAGGGCTGGGCAGGAGTCATGAATCATCCCGGGAATTAGTGCAGCGCAATGTTTGCGCACCAGCAGCACCAGCAGCACCAGTCCAACCAGCGACACAGCGTCACAAGGCAGCACTGGGCGTTATTACTCTGCATTATGCGCCCATTCTGTCACACAGCTTTATTTATTCCTGCAGGAGCAGACTGTCTAATTCACCAAGAGGCTTTCATCAACTTCAACAACAAATCAAAATACACCAGAAAACACACATGAGGTGATGAGGGCGGGGCTGCTCTCCTTCTCTTTAAAGAGGGGATTCAATTACAAAAAATATGCTGAAATATGAACATAATCACATCCAACAGGGGGGATAAAAACGTCCAATATAGGAACAAAAATCAATTTAGCCACAACATTAATCTGCTCTTTCTCCCTCATAAAACATCCTCACAGTGTCATCACTCTGACTGCACTTTCTGCAGCCTGCCATGAATTTATGACACCTGACAAACAGATTTATGCTGCGCCTCAGAAAGGTGGGTAAACCCCAGTGCAGGTGCCTGTAGCATCCACTGCACCCCTGGTTACAATATTCAGATTAAATTGATGCAATTCCTGCCGTTTTAATTATGGCCTACTTAAGTTGCCTATGGGCTACATAATTTATTTTCTCCCCCTTCCCCTCCTTTGGTCCAGTCACTAATCCGAAACGACATACGTTGAGTGTGTCTCACGTCAGGGCCAAACGTTGATTTAAAGCCGAATCCAACTTGGAGCACTTAATGATAATGTAGCTACTATACCGTTAATTAAATGGGCTACACTGAATATCAGTGTAAGCATTAAACATGCCTTCAATTTCAGACATGAATGGGATTTTTTCCCCTTCTTAGCCCATTCAAACGAGACAGAGGCTCTTTATTAATATTCTATTAATAAAGGCCAGTATAGAGTCACATACACCTCTTATTCCTCGACGTGGGGTTAGTAATTGCCCTGTATTAAGCCGTGCAGCGCTGTGGGCCTACAGCTTGCAAATGGGCTGACATGCAGGTAAAGATTATATGTTTAGTGTTATCACAGCTTCATTTCACCATGAGTCACAGCTCAGACATGTATCCGTACAGTTTGGTATTGATTCTGGATTGGAAATCAATGAGATGGTCTAAAATAACTGTGTGTGTGTGTGTGTGTGTGTGTGTGTGTGTTGAATGAAATGATTACATATGGAACAATAAAACATTTCAGCACAGGAAAAGTGTTTCAATTAGATAAAATTAATGAAGTCTGTGTTTGGGGAGGACGAGCAACACACTCAGATTTGGTTTGAAATAAATCTGAGGCTGAATTAATTTGAGTGAAGGTCGAAAGTTGCAGTGAGGTTTGTTTTTTGTGCTCGTGTGTCCTGATCTGGAGAGAAGCAGAAAAAAAAAGCAGCTGGTGAGGAGGTGAGTGACGGAGGACGGCTGAGATAAGATGAAGTGCAGCTTCTGAGTCAGAGAGGTGTGTGTGTGTGTGTGTGTGTGTGTGTTTGGGTGCTTTGTCTGTCAGTCTTCAGCGTTACCCCACCCCCACCGGAGCTTGGCCACATCCCTCCCTCTCTTACATACATACAGATGTGAAACACATCAGCATGGACACACATGCCTAAACACCCCCCACCTCCCCCCTCACCTCCAGCAGCAGCAGCAGCATCAAAACAAACCGCAGCGTTATTGTGTATGCAAATCAGTAAACGGACACGCTGGTATTTTTCTATTCTATTAGACTGTATTACACATGGTAATGAAGAGTGATACTGTGTTATTAAGCAGAGTAATTAATAAATAAAGTAAATCCGTGGGAAATCAAATCTATAGAAGTCTGGTGGTTGCAGCAGCTTGCTTTGTAGCCACTGAGCATGTCTCTTCACAGTCCTGCTTTTTGTTTTTGTTTGTTAAACAGTGGCGTTCCCTGAGGATACAGGGGAGGTATGGGGGGTGTTTGTGGCACCTCCCTGCCCAGGATTACATTAATCAAAGTATTTATTTCCCTCGGGGAGCCAGGCGCAAATCACTCCAAATCCCAGTAAAATTGGATAACAGAAGAACGGGCGCATCTAGGGTAACCCTCACTCATGCTTCTTTTTTTTCTTTTTTTGCTCATTTCGCCAACTTAATGGATCTAGTTCTATCTAACTTTGTGGAACAGTGTGTAGAGGAGCAGGGAGGAGGAGGAGGAGGAGGGGGCAAAGAGGTATTGAGGCCTTTGAGAAGACAAACAACATAATTGGATGGAAGCGAGCGCTCAGGTAGAGAAAAAACAACACTAACCACATCCCCGATAGGAGTGACTCTGGATATAGAGCTGTACAAATAACAGCCGTTCTCTGATTCCCTGCCGAGGCTGTAGGCATGTCTGGGTCCGAGCCAGCAGCAGGAGAAAGTAGCCTCTAAGATCCCCCATCTGTAATAGACGCGTCAGCTGACACCAGAGCTGCCTGCTTTCTCTCTGCTAAGTCTGGTCAATCCATCGCAAAGCCCACAAAGTACTAAAAACAACAACAACAAAAAATGCCTGATACCGTCTTTGCACTATTTGCTCAGTAATTACGTGTGATGTTTGGGCAAAGCCTGCACGGCTAATAAATCAGCAAATGTTTACAGCCGAGCCGGTGCTGATAAGGCAATAAAAACTGCACCCAATATGCTGCCTATTACAGGTAATGCAAATAAAATAATAGGGCTGTAATTTTTCCTTATGTGTTGTGGTGGCGGTGGCAGTGGCGCTGCCTCCGTCTTTGATATTCATGAGGGAAATGGGGAGGAAATGTCGTCCCTCGGTCTTTATGGGCGCCGCATTGTAGCACAAATTCAACGCTGCTGCCTTCGTCCCAATCAGGGATAAATGATGGCCTCGTTCCGTGGCGTTTGGAGGCAACCCTGCCTTAACACACACTCACACGGGCGCTCAAATGCATGCAAACACAGTTCTAGTTTGTAGACTCATGCTTGCACACGTATACTCATGCTGCCATGTATGCTAGGGGGCACGAAGGGCAGCTAGAGTGGCCGGCAAGGCCTCTCGGGGCAAAGGCAGCCTGCCTGCATGGTGTACGATACATAGACTGTGTTTGTGCACTTCTATAGCATCTAGTGTATGAGTGACTGTGTACACATTATCCCTGCTTCAGTATCTAAAGCTGCCAGGTTTCTCCAGCCTGTGTGTGTGTGTACAGTGTATTCATGTCGAGATGCAGGTGTGATGTGAGACAAACTGTTCACGTACCGACGTCTGTCTGATGATGCATGATGCTTAGCAAATGAGCAGAAAATCTACAGCTCTAATGGGACCAGAGCAGGTTGGATGGAGGGGGGAGTAAAGGAACTCCAAACTCAGCAAATGTAGGCTACCTGCTCGTGTTTACGTCGCTGTTACACCCTTAAAACATCCGTGATGTTCATCAGGAATTATTATGATAGTAAACTTTATTTTTTTAACTCCTCAGGATCATTTGGCTTGGTTTTGCCAGTGTACTGCAAATGTGTTTTTAATGTATTTCTTCTACCAACTCCAGGCATCCATTGACCTCCAGTCATTTCTGTAAAACAAGAAGTGCTACTTTAGATATTAATGCTGCAAATCATGTAAACTTTTAATTTGTTATGTGTTTTACAAAGTATTCTGCACAGTTTTGTACGATTTGAATATTATTTTTTGTGAAATACTAAAACTGTGAAAGGCAGCCATTGATTTTAAGTAATTTTCAAACCTATTCGCAGACTCTTAAAATCTGTCTGCATTCATTTTTTTTCTGCTTGATTTTGCAGCATTGACGAAAAATGAATGCAGGCTTAATGTTCACCGTGACGGATCTGCTGAACTGAAATTCATACCACACAGAAATGAATGGAAGCCAATGGCTGCCAGTGAAGGAGGGGGAAATGCATTCACAATGCTAAAACAATACCGTGATTTGTAACATTGTTTCAGAAAAAAGTGTGCTGATTGGCTTCCATGTTGCATAGAAATGAACGGAAGTTAACGCGGGAGTCAAGAAAAATCTGAAAATTTGTGAAGGAGATAAAACTTGCCGACACATTTCTCCCTCGGACCACACGGAGCCCTGTATTAGACAGTGTAGGGTTTGTATGTGTTATGATCGAACTGCGTCACCATCACACACACACACACACACACACACACACACACACGGTAAACATGTATGACTTAGGTGAGCGTGGTTAGCTCGCGGCAGCTCCAAGGCGTCTATAATAATGATCAGTGACTTCAGAATGGAGGCTTGTGCTGTTGGGGTCGCCGACTGTTGTTGATGATATGCGGCCGCGGGTGACGTGTGCTATTCATACACAAGCTTGTGTGGTCACGTTCAGCAGCCGGGAAGTCTTGATTCATGTGGGCATTATGCACGCCGGACGCTTATGGCACCTCTCCCTGTTGCCGTGCAGTCAGGCCCATTTGTTTGGAAATGGGTTTACATACATCTTGTTCCAAATGACTCTCCCGCTTCCCCTCCCTGGGCTTACACACACACACACACACACACACACACACGGTAAACTAAAGCTACGAACACGCAGCTTTATCAGCTGCAGCAGGGGGCATTTAGGTGATGCAATTCACCCTCTGTCTGCCATGTTGGAGGTATTTAGCCTGGGCGGCTGTGGTCGTGAACAGACAGTTCTTCTTCTACATTTGAACTTTAGCTCATTCGATGGTCTTGGCTGAATTTTCATCTTGAATTTACGTTTCTAAGCCAGTCAGTGAGTTCCAGAATTCAACCCGCTCCACATTTAAACACCCTGAATCAGCTTCTTACTGTTAACGACACGAACACTCACTTATCGACTAATCATTGAACATTTTTGGTTATTTAAAAATTAGCATTTATGTTTTTTTCCGGTGTTCTTCTCATTGGTTTGAAGTGGGCGGGGCTCGAGTGGAAAAAAGGTGATGTCACATTTTACCGAACAAAAATCTGCCGAGTGTCGTGACGTGAACCAAACTGATGAAGCATGTTAAATGATTGACTAATAACTTTAATGGTTGTTTTAGTCATGAATATTTAAGATATGAAACATTTTGAAACTACATTTCTCAGAAACATTCCCTGATATTAGACAATATATACATTAACTTAATTTGGCTGCCACAGTGAGTCTTTACTAACATTTTCTCGTTAACTTCCATCCTGCATCATGTCGTCCGTTGTTCGGCCCAGTTGTTTTGTTGTGTCTAGTGTTTTTGTCTGCTCAAACACAAACTCGAGTTATTGTGATGAAAATTATTGGAGAAACGATGCTTTGCTAAATTAGTCTGGTTAGCTAAGACTCTACTCGTGTTTCTGACGTGTTCTCATTAGTGAGTGAGTTAATTACATTTTTAAACTCTAAAATAAGCTGTTGCAGTTCTTCACCCACAGAACTCGATAAAAAAAGTCTCCATGACCTTTGAACTCTGCAGTCTTGAGCAGAGACAGCAGACGTGATTTGTGGATGTGTGACAGCTGCAAAGCCTCTATAGTTGTATGATTGGCCACACTTCCAGACACACTCTCTCTTCCCTGCTTCACAGAGCTGCTGCTCTCTCCTCCTCCTCCACATCTCCTCCCTCCCTCTTCGTCCAGGCCTTGCCTGAGCGTTGGAGCCAGCCAGCAGTATCACAAAAGCAGCTTTGAGGGGATTGCACGCTGGCCGCCGACCCCTCTGAGCTCACACCCAGCACACATTACTCACCAGCAGGCCTGAGTGCAGACTGCAGAGCAGGCTGGGAAACAGTGTATGTCATAGGACTGCAGGGGGGGACTCTTAGACTGCTAAGCCCTTTCCTCTGTTTCTGCTTCAGAGTCGGTTTTTTGTTTTACTTTGACTCTTTAGCTTGATGAGTAGTTAAACAATGCAGCACACAATAGAGCACAATAGAACTTTGTTGTTCGACCATGTTGGAAAATTGCCTCAGCATGGACTGTCAAGTCAAATATCCCTCTCAGCTTTTGGCTTTTGGTCGTGCACTGTCAGTTCGTCATTCCAGGAAGTGATGTTGACCGTGTGTGAACGTGTGTGAACGTGTGTGAACGTGTGTGAACGCGTGCGCTGTGTAAGTGTGTGCGCTCCTCTGTTTGAAAAACAAAAAAACCAACACCAGGATTTGTTTTCAGCCGAGCAGGATCACATTAAATCTGTCCTTCTGAGGATGTGAACAGGTTTTGATATAAATAGTTTTCACATTTTCACGCTGCCTGAAAGGTAGTGTCACATTCAACACGTCACGTGTCGTCAGTTTGGGACAGAGCGCATTTTTGCTTCTCTTCAAAGCGGCATATGGCGCCACACATGCTGGTATTATTATATATCGCATCAAACTGTATCACGGCTCATGTGGATGTCTTCATTGTCAAAATGAGAAAAAAGACTGAAAGCCTGTATTATGTTCCTACAACCTCCAAATCAAGGTCTTCCTCAGGGACGCCTCCTTTGTATGACTGAACTTGAGATAATGCAGGGTGTCATGTAAAATGAAATTACATGCCGCTCGCCGTTCTCTCCTCTGCACAGCGCTGTGCGTCTTCTTCTCACACTCTAACCTTCATATTGTAGGTGTGAGACGAAAGCTTAGCAAAGCATGGCCAATTCTCAGCGGTTACGCCGGCGGTTGGTGACTGTGCGAGTGAGGGGTGATTTAAATTCAGCCCTCCCCGGCATGCGCGGCTGTGTTTGTCGTAGACCTTTTTGGATTATCAGGTCCACAAACACAAATCCTCCCAGCAATGACTAACACACGCCTCAATACGTCGCCAGTAACTGCCACAGAAACTCTACATTTACTCAACCTGTGTGTTCTCCAGCTAAAACTCTGAATGACACTGTTACGTAACGCCGCTCTGTTCAGTAATCTGTCTGTCTTTGAGTCTTCTTTCAGAAAAAAACTGCATCCACAGGAGTCTACGACGAGCTGTGCTGAGGAGACATTTATTCTCAGCCTCTCTCATGACTTTATCTCTACACAGAAGCAGATTTACCTTCTTATATCCGTGCACTTAGGTCGATTATTTTCTTAAAACAACAGAAAATAGTTCCTCTCGACAATTAGTTTCACGTCTTTTCGGGACGTGTATAGAAACTCAGCAATGTGGCAACTCACAAACCCGGCAAACTGAGGCGCGCTGGTGCAAACTGAACGTGTGTCACCATCTCTCGTGGCTCACTGCTGCGTTTCTTGTATTCCTGCACTGCACTTTCCAGAAATCGCCTGTCACTCAAACAGTGTAGGCGGCACGGTTTTGTCCTTCCACATACATTTTCTGTTGTTGGCATTTGAGTTTCTTCGCTGCATCTTTTCTCAGCTAGCAAAGGCCATCACTGCGTATGCTAAGTACCCCGGTCTACCTCTGCTGCTTACTCCAAACAAACTGAAAACACATCATGTTCCCAGGAAAGACTTGCCAACACAGAGTGTTTGGAGAAGCTTTCATGAACTTGCTATAGCCGAACTACAGGCGGTGGACGTCAACAAATATTTGCACAAATCTGTTTTGGGACAAATTGAACTTCATGCAAAGCCTCAAAAGTGACGTAGAAGACCATCTGTTGGCAAATGTTTGGGAGTTTTTATCGAGTTTTGTCGAGTACTGCAGTCAAAACGTTGATAAAAACAGAAGAATTATCAGAAAACACAAAGTATTACAAGTAAATTCGATAGGGTAACATTTAAGTGTTATATTATTTCATATTTTATCCTGTGATTATTATGAAGCATCCATGTGAACACTGCTTTCATATTTGATTTGTCTTATTAAATGTGGAGCAGCAGTGACTCTCTGTGCTTCGGTGTAATATCTGAACATAGTTTTGAAGCACCGTCTGATTCTAATGTTTTTTTCTTTATCTCTTCCTCTTTCAGGAGAGCCACACAAAACCCTGGCAACACACACACACACACACACACACACACACACACACACACACACACACACACACACACACAAACCAAACTTAGGTCCTCCTATGATACCCCTCCTTGTCCCCCATCCTCCCCCTGATGCACAACCTCTGGAGGTAAGGGCCTTAGCTTGTGTGTGTGTGTGTGTGTGTGTGTGTGTGTGTGTGTGTGTTTGTACGGTATCTCTCCCCCAGCAAAAGCGGACACGCCGTCTCCCCAGCTTCCGTTTTCCTCTGCACGCCCGCTGCTGGAGTATTCACGCTTCAGGCTGTTTTCTTTGAGAGAGGGAGAGAGACGGAGTATAAAAATATGCAAATGCTATTGTTGAAGCGCAGAACGAAAGGAGGAGGAGGAGGAGGAGGAGGAGGAGGAGGGAGCTGCTTTTACACCCCCCTCACCTCCCTGCCTCTGCTGCTACCCTTGCTGCTTCCACCTCCATCCATCCATCTATCCACTGCATGGAGAGAGAGGGAGAGACAACAGGGGCAGGATATGAAAATAAGCTGAAAGGCCACTATTGTCTGAGGAAAGCTGAGGCCTTTTTTCTGGACTCAAAGCGTTTGAAATAATGAAAGCCATCACACAGACCACAAGGACAGAGAGAATGTATGCAGACAACCAAACACTCTGTACGTCTCACTGTGTCCCAGCAAGCTGAGTTTAAAGGACCATGACGCAGGTGTGCTCACTCCTGGCTCCGCCCCTTACAGGTGAGACAACATGAACAGAGAGCTGTCAATCAATCACAGCCTGTAAAGCACAAACAAATAATACAATTAATGATGGCTGAGTTGTTTTCACTTTAGAAAAAGTCAAAATATTAGAATCTAAAAATCTGCAGTCTGCAAAACTTTTACTGAATATTATCAACGCAGTGTATTTAAAGATTTAAAGTATGAAACGTTTTATTCAGATTATTGGTTAACTGAGAAAACTGTAAATGTGGCGGAGTAAAAAGTAGCAGGAAATACAAATATACCCAAAGTGTAGCACAGAATAATCAACTAAATCAACCGTGTTCACAATGGAAATGTAACTTATAACATAGTGGAGAAATGTCAGTGTGAAAAGTGAAAAGTATAAATGTAACTCCTGAATCAAACAGTCCAGAGTAAATATTACAGAAAATCTAGAAATAGTGTTTTAGGACAGGTGACGTGTACTGCAGTAGAAATATTGTATTTACTTGTATAATAATAAATATGTTCTGCAGAAGTCTTAAACATCATTATTATAAATTACGCCGACGTGTTGTCCAGGATATCTGAACGATTCTGTTAACTTCCATAAGACGATACAAGAGATTTTAAATTCAAGAGAAAAAGACGCACGCGTAGAAAAGTAGAAACTAAAACAGACATGGAGACAGACAACACACACACACACACACACACACACACACACACACACAGAGTATCCCTGTGGTGGTGGGAAGCCCATTTGTAAAGCCCTCACGCTCTCAGGAAGACTTTTTGAAGTGATTATGAAGACAGTTCAGATCAAAGGATTTGACAAGTCTGAGTGTGCGCCAAATACGAGGCCGGGTAATCACACTCAAGCCCCTTACATACAAGATGGCAGTGGTCCCCCCAGCTGCTTTGCAAATGTAATGTGACACTTACGGATAAACAGATTATCAAGGAACGGAGGGGTGGGGTCGGGTGAAGTTGAACACAAGTTACAGAAATTAAAGAGGGAGATATAGTTTATTTAACGAACTCTGGGGACGGGGCAGTGTCAGAGAAACGATGATTAATTCTCCAGCACTGATACAGGTCTAAACGATATCATTTAGGAATATTAGCGGGAACATTAGATGATGAGGCAGGATTTCTCCTGGTGGTTTGGTAGACTCCGGGCTCGAGACTGTTTTTTTTTCTTCCTTTCTCTTTTCCTTCACTAGTTATTATAGATTAATCCATAATCCTCACCACCTAAAGACATTTTTGTCAGTGAAGCTCAGGGATAGAGCCGGTAGAATTTCTTTTTTTAAAATATATCTCTGCTCGTGCTCATTTCCCCCCAGCATGTCGTCACATTGTCACGTCTCCCACTGAAAATACTCTATCGTGGCTCCTCTCTGATATCATTTCAGAAGGTATTTTGGCAGAGCTGAGGTTGAACTTGTGCGTTTATGTAACTGGAAATGTTAACCATTACTTTATGTGTTTTTATGAATGGACTCAAGTAGAAGAGTTGCACAGGGTGTGAGTACATCAGTGTCAAGGTAAATGTCATGATGTGGAATAACACACTTGTACTGTCATGAAGGGATTTCTTTATGTCTGCAAAGCCGAACTCTGAACAAACAGTGGTGTGCAGATGTTGCACGGCAGATAACGTGAAGGATAAAGTGTCTCATCAGCTGATTCTGTATGTCCGTGGATGTTTAATAAAAGCAGAACAACAGAAGCTTTGCTCCATGTCTGATTTGTCCTTTAAGTGGGTCTTAGAAACAAAGTCCTTTACTTTCATTGTACGAGGCGATTAAAGTGGTCCTGAAGTGCCTCACTCAGTGTCCATTTGTCCAGTCAGAAGAGGGTGTGTTTCTTTCTGTCTTCATGTGTGTGTGTGTGTGTGCGTTCTGAATGACCCTTGTGGCGGGACAAACGCCCCTTTGAGGGCGCACGGACAGATGGACGGACGGGGCGACTCAGCGACAGACACAGAGGACTGAGGCTCCAGTGTCGCCTCCGCCACGTGGCCTGAATCCTCTTTCATCTCCACAACTCAGCCACTTCCTGTCCATCCGCTCGCACAAACACACCAAACCATGATGCAGCACACAGCGGTGGATAAAAACTACTTTCAAACAGCTCCTGGCCTCATTTAGACACAAATGTTTTTTGGTTTGGTTTATTTGCAAATACAAATGCCGAAAGCTGACAAGAGCACAGAGACGGAGAGGCAGAGATACAAACTGTGCGGCTGAGAAAAAGAAACCCCACCAAGCGGATAAAAATATCTCGCCCCAAAAGAGAAAAGAGGAAAAAAAAAAAACACGAGTTCAGCAGCAAAGACACAGGTGAATTTGTCACAGAAATAAAATAGTGCCAAAAACTGATACAGAGCGGCATCGCGGAGCTCGTTTTCAGATTGGACACAAAAACATCTGAATGCATGCCGCCATTTCCATTTTTATCATCTCTGACTCTGCAAAGAAGCTGGAACTGTTCTGCCAATCAATCAATAATATTTAACTGGCGTCTGTAAATGCATCATAAAACCGACACCATCATGTACTTCCACTTTTCATAAATGAAATGGACTCGTAGCACAGCTTCCTCTTCCCCTCTGGTTCGATGTGTCAACAAGAGATGTCAATTTGATTGGTCAGTGCTGAGGGCAGACGGATATTGATTGGCCGGTCATTAGGAGAGAGCGGCCCGACGGGAGTATCAGGGCTGACACCGTTAACACCGAGCGGCGCCGCGTCGACCGCTCTTTAACGAACGGCCATCAACCGACCGGGACCCGGCCATTGACCCACCAGCTCCCTGCAATCCCTTACTGCAGGCTGGAGTGTGAGTAAAGGGCTGTGCTGTGCGCTGGTATTGATCCTTGGATGAGACACACTGGAGCCACGGAGGGAAACTGCATCGGAGTTTCCAATCAGACCGAGAGCAACATGCACATCTAAACACACACATCTTGAACTGTTTGCTCGCTTCACAAGCTGTTTTCGTGTGTATTTATGTTTCACACCACCCCGATAATCTGGCTCCATTTGTTTGGAATCTGCAAAGATTTAAAGAAATAAAACACTTGCACAAAATATGCTGCAGCAACTGTCGTGCTATTTGCAACCAAATGGAACGAGTGTTGATGAAATTCGGCCGGGGGCAAATTCTTCTCGTGCAAATAGATCATGAGCAACAACTGGAGAGATTTAAGAAAACTGGTGACCCTCGAAATGAAGCTGATCAACTAAATAATTACATGTATTCATATTTTACTGTTTTCATCTGAATACAGGTCAACAGAATTTGTTTTACAGTGTCCCAACTTTTTGGAATCGTGGTTGTAAATCTCTTTTCCAAATCTGTCTCTGATGATGTCATATTGTGATAATCTAGTTTGGCTTGACACCACCGGCCACTCTCTGCCCGTCTGTGCTCGTACTTCTGGTGTCACCCTCCAAGTAAAAACAAGGTATCTGACCATTTGGCTCATCAGACGTCTTCACAGTGAGCCTTGGCACAGCTTCAAGTCAACAACATCGGATGGATTCAGCACTGCCGTGCCTTCTGGGGTGCCTGCACGTAAATCTCTGTGTGTGTGTGTGTGTGTGCTACAGCCTGTTTTGGCTCAAGCTACTCTTTGAAATATCATTAGTTGTACTTATCAGATTAGTTTGAGAAAGGGATTAACGTGATTGTGATAGTGGCTGACTGTGTACTGCTTTATTCAGCTGCTTTTCCAACATGCTTCGACCTCACATGGATGCACTGAGAGATTTAGAGACAAGTATTTAAGTGATGACGATAAAGTGTCAGAGCTGAGGAGATCTTTCATGACATCTGGGAAGTGAGGGATGAAGATAGCAAATAACCACGCGACGAAGGCAGCCCTGGATATCTGTGTGTGTGTGTGACTGAAGTCAGTTTGAGTGTGTGTGTGTGACGGAGAGAGTGCTGGGTGTGATCAGAAAGTGAATGAGCCATTTCACTGGCTGCTGCTCTCTGTCTCTCTCTCTCTGTCTCTCTCTCTGTCTGTCTCTCTCTCCCTCTCTCTCTGTCTGTCTCTCTCTCTTTGTGTGTCTCTCTCTCGGAGGGGAAGCCCGAGCTGTGGACAGCAGTGGAAATGAGCTCGGCCGTGCAGTAAGTGTGGCGACCTCGTGGCTAACCCCACACTGTTTCCACCGCTCTCCCCACTAAATGATGCCTACTGTATCCTGCCCGGGAGGGGAAGGAGGAGGAGAAGGAGGAGGGGGAGGATGGAGCCTAAACTCCCCCAGCCTCGCCCTCTCCCAGTCGGCTCCCATCAGCCAGTATGGAGGAGTGAAGGAGCAAAGACGTGTGCTCAGTTTCATCTGCATGGACATTTTGACTTTGTGTTGAAAAGGTTTCAACCACTGTGTAAATTTACCATACTCCTATATATATATATATATATATATAATATATATATAAATATATATATGATATATATATATATATATATGAGTAATTGTACCTCACATTAAATGGAAAGTTTACTTGCACTTGTCTGGCACATCATCAGTCCATACAGTGTTCTGTACTTTTGAAAACTTTTGGGATGTTGCATTTAAAAATAAAGTGGTGTGGGTTTGAATAATGTGTTCATGTATGAGTTTGTAATGATTAATGATCTGCCTCTAAAACTGTACGGCACTTTAGAAAATGGCTGCTGGGCTTTTGGAACGCTGACAAATCAAAATGTCAATAAAAATATACCAAAATATATTTCTACCCAATCCAATTGAAAACATTCTTCGCTCACTGTAACTCACTTCTTGCTGTTGCAAATCTCCTATTCGAAGGCCAGCACCTGAACAATCCACAGTTAATCATTACAATGGATTCTGCTAAATAACTGTGAATGGTTTTCTTTTTGAAATTAAACATTTACAAGTTCATTAAAAAAAGCTCAGACGTCTGTCTGTCTGCAGTCATGAGCTGAGATACATTAGATCTCCAGCAGATCTCAGATCAGCTGAGGTGATACATATGATATATAAGTAATAAGATAAAACTACTTTTAGAACACACAAGGCTGGTCAGCTGTGTTTCTGCTTCATTTCAATGAAATAGATCGAGAAATAAATAAAACTACAGAGTTCTGTCGGCTTGGCTGCGACACGTTTTAGGTTATGCAAAAAGGTTTAGTGCTACATGAACTCGAGATGAGTTGGACAGTTTTTGGCAGTTAAAACATAACTGAGGGTGAATATATGTGCATGAAAGTTTGAGCCTAAAAACGTAGTCACAGGCCAGAAAGAGAAAATCCAAAATCATAATCAATAAACAATCATTTTTTTGTATGTTGTTGCCAATATGGCGACGTCTCTTTGCACATTTACAATCATGTTTATGACTCTAATACTTGGTGTGCACAAGCTGGGGGATTCCCGAGCATCTGATCTCTGAAGTCGGATTTAACCCAAACACTCCCCAACAATCATTGGCTGGTTTGTAGCATCGCTCACATTTAAATCCATTTCCAACTAAAGACTCACCACGTTCATTTCACGACTGTCCTCTGGGACAGCTCGTTGGAAAAGTGAGAGGAGGAGAAAATGTGAAAGAGATGGATGTCTAAAAAGAGAGGAAGGTGGGAAGAAGAGGTGGCAAGATCCTGGAAGATAAAGAGTGCGAGCAGAGAGAGGAAGAAGCTCACCTGGAGAGAGAGCAAGGTGAGGAATAAAGAGGAGAGAGCAGCTCAGCCCTCCTCACAGGGGAGCCAGCTGGGCAGATTGCATGTGAAACTGAGGCTTTGATGGTTGCAGGTAGCAGCTTTTTTGCCCCCCATGCTCTCCCCATCCACCATCCACCACCCCTCCCTCTCCTCCTGGTTTCTCTCTGCGGAGCAACAGCGCGAACCAGAGCGGCCCTTCAGCAGGCACAGGTGGTATTGCTCACTCCAATTTAGCTCAAACCCCGGACTTGAAATAGCGCGGCTGTCATAAGCAATCTGCGGCGTGAGATGGACCGCTGACTCCAGCGGAGGGCTGGAAAAAAAAAAAAAAAGTAGGAGCGGGAGGAATGGAGGGAACAGAGAGAGGGAAGGAGGAACCCCCCCGCTGAGCTCTTCCCATCCAGCAGCAGCACATGTTCAGTGCGAGCTGGTGCAGGCAGAGGTCAGAGTAGCCGGCAGTTCATTTATCGCAGGATTGGACTGCCTGCCATATGGGGGGTCCAATCTGTCCAATCCTGCTGTCCCCTGGAGGGGAAAAGGTGCCGCTGACACACGGGACAGCTGAGTGGAACAAACTTTTAAAACAGAATATCCTGGGTAAATTCAGTAACACACCTTCTGGTTGTCATATGAGATATGAGAGCATTGATTGTTCAGACGAGATATTGGCTTTAACATGGAGGATACATCTCGCTGGCCCTGCTGCTGTTTTGGTCCATTCTCCAACCGAACGGCCACAACCAGTCTTTAACCTTTACCTCCACGCTGACCTGTCGTGGAGAAGCTGCACTGCACTCCTCACAGCTACAGACCATCGTATACTCCTCACACATTACCCGTTTCTTTGCACACATTATATAATTCCTAGATCGGGTAGAAGCCTCTCAGCAGCAGAATTCTTAGTGTTCACAGCAGCTGCGTCTAGGAGGTTTTTCACTTCAGGCTTCTGGAAAGAGGTGCGACTGAAGATACAAGTGCACACTGTACCTGCCTTAAAAGACAGCAGATTCTTCAAAAAATGAGATAGCCAGGAAAGATGTGTGTGCTGCAAAAAAAAGGTGCGATGGCAAAGTCCTGAAAATAAACCTGAAACGTTCTGAACCAGAAGAGAGGTGAGGAAAACGGATTTTGGTTCAGAGGGGAATGAAATCGCAGATCGGATTTTACGCACAGAGAGCTCTCTGTCTGCCTCGCTCGCTCTTTTCTCTTTGTTTCTCTCTCTCTCTGTCACACACACAGACACACACACACCTACACACCCATCTGTGGTATAATTGTCTTAAGTGCAGATGCTCTCTTCAGAGGTGCATTAACTGGTAATGCTGCTTCTGAGGATCCCTGGGTGCCTGATATCCAGCGAGCAGACACAGAGAGCACCCAGCAGTGTCGCACAGCGAACAAACAGCAAGGGATTTACACACACACACACACACACACACACACACACACACACACAGGAAGCACACGATTAGAATGAGCTCGCAGAGACTGAGAGCGTTTCTTCCTCGACGTTTAAAGCCGTGTTGTTTTCGCCCGCAGCCACAGCCAGCTCAGATGATGTGGAGTTCCTTACAGACGGTGCACGAGCTGCTTCGGCTGCATGTTAATGCCGACTACAAATATCTGAAAGAGAAAGGAAATAACATGCAAGCTCACTCTGGTCGTGTCGAGCTTTAATGCCGGCTTTGGTTAAATCAGCTAATTTTGTTGTTGCGGCTCAGCTTTACTCCACACGCATCGTTTGAATTTGATGATATAGGTTCACGCCTGGGAGTTAACAAGGCAACATTTTGTGTTTGATTACACCTGGAACATGTTGTTGTTCCACCTGTACCTGTTTTTAGCAACACGCTGCTCAATTACAACGAGCTATGGTGTAAAAACTTGTCACATATCAGCACGAGTCTCCACAGGTGAAACATTTAGAAGAAACAGACCCAAAACCAATGTACAGAGAGAGGAACCAGACAACAACCAGAACGTGAAGAGAGCGAGGACACTGAATGAACTGACAGCAGCCTCCGCCTGGATCTGCTCTGTCTTCAGACACAAACATGCAACACAGCGGGCTGTACTGTTCAAGGGTTAACATCGATAGTCTGCACTCCAAAGCATGGCTTCAAACACAGCGACAAAGTACCAGGACAGTGTGCTCGCTATGTTTGATGGACCAATGCAACATCTGCAGGTGAACATCTTTCCCTGCAGGACTCGTGTCTGAACACGCCTTCAGTCCACTTTAGCTGAAGTCCGCTTACCTAAAGGATACAGCATTTTCTTATCTGACAACACGATGTTTGTCAATGACTCGACTGTTGAGGATATCGATTATTATTCATGTTAAAGGACGGGGAGGGATTATCAAGGCGGACTGTTGTTTGACGGGTGGGAAGTTCACCTTTCCATCACAGAACCTCTTCCATGAAAGAAACATGATGTGCAGGCCTCAAGAGAATAAAGGTTATTTGGAGTGTTTGGCTAAAAACGAGCAGTGCCATTATTTGTCCTGGCTGGAAACACTGCAACGTGATCGAGTGGACAGTGAGACTTTTATGAATGAAACACCAGTAAAACTACAAACAGTGATTCCCTGAGTCTGTCAAGGCTTGACAGAGTGGGGGAATGTAGCTGCCCCCAACACACACACACACACACACACACACACACACACACACACACTGTCTTTGGAGATTCAGTGACACTCACATCGTCTCTATCTGCCCAGAGCCCCATCAGGTCAATACTCTTTCATCTGAGGAAAAACGGCAGCCTGTGCCTTTAATTAAAGAAGTGGCTGGCCACTGAGTTGTCCATCAGAGGCGTCAGAAGAGAGAGAGAGAGAGAGACAGAGAGAGAGAGACAGAGAGAGAGAGAGCGAGCGAGCAGGGGCTTTCATCCTCTGGCTTCAAACACTCTGCTGAAAATGGAGTTTTTAGCCACTCCGGCTCTAACGTAGCGGACGGCCCTCAGCGCGTGACGACTCGAACCCCCACAGCGTCAGCAGGGAGCCTGCTCAAAAGCACCACACACACACACACACACACACACACACACACAGTAGTCAGGAGCATAATGGCTGCTTCTGAGACAGACAGACATGCAGAACGTTTCTCTGAGACTCTTTTATGTAACGGCTCTTTATAGAGAGATAAACTAAAGCAACAAAACGTGTGAGAGAGAGAAAGGATGCAGTTAACTTGCAGGGCTCTGACTCATCTTTCCACACTGGCTGCACGGCGTTTCCTACCTGTCTCTTAAAAGTATGATAGTATAATGCATTTGTGCGTGGGCATGTGTGTGTGTGTGTGTGTGTGCTTACCTTGAAACAGATATCCCGAGAACGCCTACGTAAACTCTCATCTGTACTAAGGTGACAAATGAAATAGCGTCAGAGCAAGAGAGTTGAAGATAAATGGCACAACCCCGGCGTGGAGCAATTAAACCTCTTTCTATGCCCACATTATTCACTTCCTCCTCCTCCCCGCTCCTCCCTGCTCCTCTCTCCAGGGGGTCCCAGCCTCACTTTGTTTGTTTTAATTATTTTTCCGTATGCAAATGTGCCTTTCCTTCATAATTGCTGCATGAGCTCCTCGTGTCTGATTTGGAGAACTGAGGTGGGGGAAGAAGAAAGTTTAAGGAGGGAGGTGGTGCACTGGTTATCGATTCCAGGGGAGCCATCTTTGGAGAAGTCATCAGCTCGTAGCAGTAAGGTAATCAATCGTTCATGTACATCACGCCACCTCCCCCTTCCTCCGTGTACTAGCAGCGTGAGAAGTGTTAATGCTACCTCGCGACATCAATCACACACTGTGAGACGGGGCGGGGAGGTGGTAGGAAGCAGAGACGAGTGCGAGGGGAAGGAGGGAAGGGGAGGCAGAGGAGGAGAAATACAGGCAGGAGCAAGGAGAGAGGAGAGGAAGAAAGAAATATGTGAAAGGAGTGACAAAGGCTTGGTCTTTGGGAGGAGCACATGATCTGAAAATATGGAATAATATATAAACTTCCAGCTCCTCAGATCATTGTTAAAGAAGTGTTATAAGTGCTGAAATTCACATAAACACTGAAGCAATGGGCCGAGACAGACTGTGTTCTCCACAGAGGTTACATATTTTTCCTTCATCTCAGTCCTGACCTTCTCACTCATTCATTTACATCTGATAGTAACACGCGATCTGTATCTGGATATTTTATCTGCACAGTTTTCAAGGTGGAAATGGATTTCAGCCAGGTGGAAGTGATATCTGCACAATTTGGCAACCATCCACTCAACATGTTGAAAGGTCACCTGACTTCTCCTCCAAGTCCTCCAAACGAAACAATGGAGTCACTCGTCTGCAGGAATGTTTCGTGATGCGACATCGCAGTGGGAACGCTTCAGATCAGGGTTATGTGGTCAGACATCGTGGTGACCGCACCGGCCTCAGCCGTAAACTTCTTGGGAGAACAATCTCAGCGAGCAGGTTCCACAAAAAGAAACAGAAACGAGAAACTTTCCCTGTTCGACACAGACTGAATGTTTGATTATGTTTCTCTTTCCAGCAGATTCCCGTTCAGATTCAATGATTTGTAAACCAAAGTCTGAAATGTTCTCCTCCGTCAGAGCGAGCAGCAGGAACTATGGGTAATGTGGTTTTAAATGAAACAAAGACAAACACTAACAATGCTACTGGTGAGAGACAGAGGCTACTAATCATCTTGACTGTGGCCTCATCTATTCAGGATAATTATCTCAAGGTATAACAGTTAATTAGACAGTGATATATTGATGTTTGAAAATGCTGCACATGGTTCCTTTAAATAAACACAAGACGGGAAAAAAAGAAGCCGCCCGTACTCACTGAAAACAAGAGACGCGAACAGGCCAAACACTAACCTGCCGAACGTAAAAATACAACAATATCACATTTAGTGAGAGAAATGTGAGGATGGAAAACAAGTGACAGAAAGTGCAGCAAGGAGGAAAAACAAATCAAAAAATAAATTCATGAAACTGCATCTCTTTTTTTTTGCATAAATAAATCCATTCTTTGCTACCCTGAAGTAGTCGAATAGATTTTTTATAGCAGGTGTGTGTGTGTCGGGATGAGGAGACTGACGCGGCTTAATGAGGTATCTTATAAAAAAAAATAGAAAGGATAGAGACAAATATTGAGAGGGAGACGTGAAGATTTGGAGGGAGAGGAAGAGTGTACAGTGAGTTGGCTGTGTGCTCAAAGACAAGAGAACAAACCCCTCAAAGTCATTCAGCTAATCCATCTCGACAACACTGAAGCCTCATCATATCGACCCCTCCCTCAGCTGTACACACAAACACACACATATACACACATTTCACTCCTTTCCTGACAGCCCCCCCACCTCCTCCTCTTCCTCCCACCACCACCAGCAGCAGCAGCAGCACCAGCAGCAGCAGCTCCTCTCCGACTGTTGAAAGGAGAGAGGGATGAAACGAACAGGAGGTGGAGGAAGGAGGAGGAAGGTCAGGAGGGACAAAGGAAGGGAAAGAACAGCTGAGGTTCACCCCGTGGGCGATGCGGCGGCGTGGACGGTGGGTGCCTGAACGCCTCACCCCCACCTCTCTCTCTCTCTCTCTCCACCTGACTACTACAATAACTAGTAACCTCCTGCGACTGATGGCTTCACTAAGTGACCACCCACGTGTGGCGTTCTGCAGCCGAACGCACCGCGGCTTGGTTATACTCCTGAAAACCTAACTGCAGGATTTTAACTGACATTAAAAAATGACAGTTCTTCAGCTGCTCAGAAAGATTCATGACCCACCAGGAGGAGGTGAAGGCGATTTGGAGCTACAGTACGCAGCTTTTCGCTTTTCGCCTGGAGCCAGCGAGGTGTTTTTACTGGGCCTTACCTTCCTTCCTCCCCCCTCATTTGGTCGAGTTCCCGCCCCACCGCTTGTCACTCAACTTGATGAGCTGTCAACCTTGAATCAGTGTCCAGCCTGAGGCCGAGGCAGCCAATCTGCAATTAAATGTAAACACAAATATAACTGAGTTCACCTTTCTTTTGAATGGGCGCTCTGTGCTGCATTCTAAAGAATTGTGCGCATGTTTTTGCATTTCTAAGCATCGTTTTAAATCAAGCAGCAACATCCGGGACAATGACGCCAAAAAAACCTGTTCCACAAACGGCCACATGAAGCTGGCTCCAGAAGTGAGTCAGTCTGGATGTGACGTCACAGATACAACGTCCATATTTATACTGTTTATGGTTCTAATCAACGCTCAATAAGACAGCATGATGTTGAACAGGACTCTTCTTTGCAGTGAGTCTAGGGAGAATTACAAATTGCATGCATCTTTTCTCATGCTCACATTTTACTCCTCATCCAGAAACGAGACTAAGATGGCGTGAGAAGAAAAGATCAGCGTCCAGGTTAAAAAGTTTCCTCACCAGAATTCTCCCTCTGCTTCTGATATTTGTGATTTTTCCTTAATTCATGCAAAACGTAGCCAATTATACATTTTTGAAAAGACGTGCAGAAAATGAGCAGTCGCAGACTTAATGAACAGGTTTACACATTATTAATGGTTGTTGATCAAAATCACCATGGCGACCAGAAAGCAGCAGGCCACTGCGACATTCAGCCAAGCAGTTTTTCATGCGCACACACACACACACACACACACACACACACACACCACCTCCAGCAGCAGCAGCATCCCTTCATAAGAACTGAACTGGTGAAGCGCCGCCAGAAAAGTGAATTTTTCCTGTCCGACAGTGGATTGGATGCCTGTGGAGAGGGGGATTGTGGGAAGGCAGGGCGCCGAGGCTCTGATGTTGTGTGGCCGTTGGCACGTCGCTCAGATGCTCTGCCCCCCCAGAACCGATGGCATTACTAAAGATTACCGCGCCATGCTTGGCAGCAGTGTGTGTGTTTTTATTGTGTGTTTTTCCCATGTTGAGCGTGTTCATGCGTGTGTGTGTGTGTGTGTGTGTGCATGTGCAATCATTTATATGGCTGAATGTACATGTGAATGGCCCTGTGTGTGTGTGTGTGTGTGTGTGTGTGTGTGTGTGTCCCCTCTGGACAGCTGGCGTGCCAAAGCCTGTTGAGCTGTTTGTCACACTTCTCTCACTCAGGAGAGCTCAAACGGCGTGTAGAGGCCTTTCACGGCTGACATGCTGGAGACTGTGCTGACACACACACACACACACACACACACACACACACACACAGATACACTTTCCTATTTTTTATTTTATTTTAAGCGTCAATTCTCACGCTGGAAAATTAAGACGGCATTCTGCGTCGGACTGTTTCAGTTCTTCGAATTGTGATGATCCAGAAATGAAAGTTGAGTCTGCAGCAGACGATCGGACAGGTTGTAAACAAACATTTCCTACGCTGCTTCATCCGAGGAGAAACCCAAAGTGAACACAATCCAAGCTGTCTTTGTTCCTTGTAGAGTCGGTGAGTCCGATTCAAGTCTTCAAGGGCAAACCCAAGACTTAAGAAGAAAAATGAATCTGAATCTAATTATCTTCAGTTTTTAATGCATAGACAGAAGAAACGATCAGTGCCTGAGTCCTCAGCTCAACAATAGGTACAGTCAATGCTATTCAAGTGACTGTGCCTGGGAATGCCTCTGTTTCCTCCAGGAGCTGGAATGTGTTGCTGGGCAGGAGGAGGTCTGAAACGACCCGCTAAACCTGCCGCCACCGCGACCCGAGCCCGGATAAGAGGAAGGAAATGGATGATGTTGCAGCATCTAAAGATCTTAACGAATTATGAACGTCTTCAAAAAGAAAAAGATGTTTCTGTCTTTTCTAACTGAGCTGGAGCTACATGTGACATACTGTACTCGTAGAAAGCAAACGCTGTAGGAGTCTGACATTTTACTGAAATCCTGCTGCAGCGTTCAGAAAACTGACACACTCTTTCTTTTACACATGTCAGAGTGTATGAGGAGCAGCCTGGCAAGTCCCAGTTTAGTTTGTCTGCTCGTTGTAGTCAGGGTTGTAACGGAGTGAACCCAAATCTCAGCAGCTCGCTCACATTTAGCCTGAAACATTAAATAATGTATATATTTGCATAGTGTGCAGAAATATGCTTAACTGAATGTGCTGGAGTGTGTGTGTGTGTGTGTGTGTGTGTGTGTGTGTGTGGAGTATTTGTCTGTGTGTGAACACGTTTCTGCATGAACAATTCTCCAAGTATTAATTTGGAACTGCTAATCCTTTTACATTCCCCTCCTACTCCCTGATGCTGAAAGGCTCTCTGGCTGTGGATGGTACACACACACACACACACACACACACACACACACACACACACACACACACACACACACACACACAGCCATACATGAGTATTGCAGTTAGTTCTGTGTGTCATTGCTCCATTTGACTGGAATAATTTACAGTTCCACATTAACGAGCCTCTTTCTTGATTTGAATTGATCGTATTGACGTTCTGACGGTGATATGGACATGCAGTAATTAGGACTTCCTCTGTCAAACGGCTTCAGAGGTTATGTGTCAGATTTAAAACATTAACATGGCAGCAAGTGGCTGTTTTTTCTCATCTACGTCTGTAAATTCTGGATTTATTTCAACCCAACAGTGTTGGTGAACAAGTCTAAGTCCATGCAGCCTGTTGCAGAGCGATGGTTATTATAAATAATAAACCAAAGGTCGATCTCTGCAGGGATCCTTTCCATAATGTTATTACACGTAATGGACGTACTTTATCAGGCACATTCGTCCAGGAACATCAGCGACGTTGCCGCCTTTGAAGCCGCTTAATGAATATTTTCACATTCAGCTCTGTGAATTTTTGGTTTATTCGTTTTTTCTCCATCAGACTAACAAAAACAGTTTTAGTGATTTTTGTTTCTGTCCAGTTTAAAGTTTGTTTTATCTGAGAGATTAATTCACAGCTTTATGTCAACGGTGGGCTGAAATGCTGCAACACCGAGAACTTTTCAGAAATATTTGAGTGACGGATGAATCAAATGCACAGCGAGGGATGGACGGAGATGGAGGTACAAATGTAGAGGAATAGGAAAAAGGAACAAGGGCAGAAATAAAGTCAGAGAGACCAATGAAAGGTAAAACTCTGGAGAGTTTTCAGCCCTTTGACAGTTTTAGGTGACTTCGATGTTCCTGAAACTCTCCTGCTTGAATAATCAGTCCAAACAATGAGCAACAGTGTTGGAAAAACATCTGGTTATATATGAGATATAAAATGAGATGTAAACTACGACTCCCAAGGTGCATTTTGTGGAGGAACAGCCAATCAAAGAGCTGCTTTGTGAAGCTCAAGCTTAAGCACTTGAGATAATTAATAATTTCCACCTCTGATTGACGACTTCTCCCTAGCAACGACAGCCGAGACTCATGGGTATTGTAGTAAACTAACAGACAGAACATGATTTATCAGAAATAATTGTAATAATTCAAACTGGTGGCTGATGAATGGAAATCCAGACAGAGGAAAGGAAGAGAAAGAGAGGGAGGAAGAGAGGAAAGAAATGTAGGGAAAGGAACGAGGGAGGATGGATGAAGGAAACCAAGGGCAGCTGAAAGGGAAGGAAGGGTGAGAGGAGTGATAGAGGAGGGAGAAATGAAAAGGAAGGAGGGAGAGAGTGAAAGAGAGCAGACGTCCTCACTCTGCCTTCACGTCCATAAGCTCAGAGCAGTAAATTTCTTGCCATTTCATGGCCGTCAGCCGGGGCCAGTAAAACGCCGCCGCCGCCGCCGAGAAGAAAGACCCCGGGGGGCCGAGGTGAGCCTGAAGGACGAGCTGTCCCTCACACACACACACTTGCTCTTTTTCTCACCAACACACAGTTTCTCTCCTTCGTCATTCACACACACTCTTTCACTCCCCTCTCTCTCTCGTCTCACACCCAATTTCTCTTCTCAATTTGTCTCTTTTTGCTCTTTTACTTTCACACACACACACACACACTCACACGCCATCCTTCCCGATGAGGGGAGACCCCCTGGTGTCCCTGAGTCCGGAGGCGCCTACGTATCCCAGGGAGCCTTGCTGTGGGACTACGAGGGTCGCGGCCTCGGAGCCCAAAGTCCCATCCTTCATTTCCTCTCATTTCGGAAAGGACGAGCAGGAAACTCCCTGGGAAAAAAAGAAAAAAAAGAATCACCGGATCACGCAAATCAAGGGCAACGGAGTTAACACGAGTGTGTGTGTGTGTGTCCACGATGCAGCGAGAGAAAGAGCAGAAGGAGGGAGTGTGAGAGATAAAGCGTATTAAGGGTGTTTGGGAAGATGAGTGTATGACCCATAAAGATATAAAGGGGCCGGCGGTGTGGGCTTTCCGCAGGCTTTATCCATTAAACTGAGTCCCATGGCTCAGAAATGACAGATAATACACACCCGGACTGGTTGTGACAATTCCTCCGTCGCCCTCGACGGCCAGTCGGTCAGCGCACATGCAGTGTTAAAACACTGGAGAGAGTCAAAGGGAGAAATTTAGAAAAGTGGGACAGAGAGAGAGACAAAGAATCTGACTGAATATTAGAAAGAAAGAGTATAAAGATGTTTCATTTTCTGGAAACACGTGAAAATATTCAGACAAGATAAATCGAGCACAAAGACACTTCGAACAAAGGAAGTGAGCAAGCTTCCTGCAGGGAATCATACGTGCCTCTTATTCACGTTATTTATGGAGTTAATATTTATGATATTAACAGACTCCGTTTCGGTATTTTGACTTGCAGGTAATAACATTAATGGACCAGAGTCATCATGAATGTTTCTCTCCTGCTACGAGAATCAAGGTCCGTCTGTTGTTATTAAGACGATCAAGACACAAGTACAAACACAGGACAGAGATTTCATCTGCACAGCAACGATCAGGTATCGTCTGATGATGACTGAGTTAGTGTAAGCAAACATCTGGGCCCAGACTTTCTCTGCAACCTTTAATGCTGGTGTCTTCTGAGGTCGCATTGCAACCAACGTGTTCAGCCTCTTGCCGCTCACTCGTAGCTGATTGGTCAACACTACCTGGACGACAAAATCCTGTTTCCTCCGATTCTGCAGATTTCTTGCACACGTTGGTGGGAAACACCTTTTGGGTTCAGCTGGACCGAAGCCCACATGCTGCTGCGTCTTTGTGTGTATTTAAGGAGGTGTTACGGCGTCACACTGCCAGCCAACAGAAGATGCTCATGTGACCTCCCTTCAAGCAAAAAACACAAAAATCAAAATGAGCCTTTGCACTTTGTTTCAGTCTTAAAAACACTTCGTAATGCTCAGAGGTGACTTGTGTAAAAATCTCTCTCCTTCTTTCTGCAGGACACCAAAGAAACGCTCCACAAACAGATGCAGCGCAGGGTGAACAGGTGCCCCACAGGAGGTGGAGGTCCTACAAAGAGATGGAGGTGTGTGTGTGCCAGCAGGGCAGCAGAGGGCCAGGCTGTCTGAATCCCCTGACAGCCACTTGTCACTCTCCCCTCAGACCATCTGGGCCTTTTCCTCTATCTTATCTCCACACACACACACACACACACACACACACACACACACACACTGCACCAATGGGAGCTGGTGGTGACAGCGGTGATGGCGGGGGTTGGGAGGGCAACAGATGCCAGTTTCTCCACGTTTGTTTCCCCTCCATGCTTTTCACCTTCCCACCTCTCTCTCCATCTATCTCTGCCTCCTTCTGTCCCTCCGTCCATCCATCCCTTCATGCGTCCTTTTCTTCCTCCGTCTCCTTCGCTTCGCTCCTTCATCCTTCCCCTCCTCTCTCTTTCACTCACTCCATCCTCTGTTTCTGTCATGTTTGAGCCAGCTGGCATCTCACAGCCCTCACACACACACACACACACATACACACACACACACACACACACACACACAGCCATATGCTGGAGCTGACCTCCACCGCTGCATTAGACCAGTGATGTAGTTTTTACACAAGGCGCTTGCACTGGGAGCTCAACGATTCATCGGGGAGTAGTAACTCTCTTGTGTGGCACAGTGAGACGAGCTGCGCCTCCTTATTCAGTGTGTCTGTCACATGTTTGAGGACTAGAGACGCCTCCACACTGGATGAAAACTAAATGATGTACGCAGGGTTTGTAAAGTAGTACAGGAAATACTTCTTCACTTATGAAGCTCTAAACCTGTCGTTCAGATGTAGACACATCAGGTGAGCGAGACATCGAGAAGCGCTGAGCTTCTGAGTTATTAAGTCGTTACTTGCTGCCGTATCGTTCAGTTTGTTTGTTCGGGTGTGGGACAGTCTAACGGGCGTTTAGACCAAAATGAGCTGGTGGAAGGGCTCGATGATGAACTCTGCTCCAGGTACAAGGTTTGACTGATAGATCCATGACTTTGAAAATGATGGATGCTCGTGTTTTTCCTGCTGGATCCTTCCTATCAACACTTGTTCTCTCGACCACTCGGAGGTTTCGTGGGTCAAAGCGGAGTTAATTAGCCTCTTCCTCCTTCCTCTCCTCTCTTTGCTTCCTCATCTCCTTTCTGCACCACCGCCTCATGCATCTCCCCTGTGTCCACTCCTCTTTGCTGTTTTGAGCACCCACACACCTCTCCTCCACCTCCCGCACTCCCTCTCCTTCTTCCCTTCAGGGGGGAAGGCCCATCACCAGTCTAGACACATAACCAGTCCCAGCCACAAGTGACAGCATCACACACACACACACACACACACACACACACACACACACACACACACACTTACAGAAATCCATGATCCATCCGTGCACACACACACTACTCTCCATCCGTCACATTTACATTTCAAACTGCCTGCGCTTCCACCAACACATCCATTATTTACCAGCCTCTGGCCAAAGAGGAGAGCACTGTATCCACACTCCCCAGGTAATGTGTGTGTGTGTGTGTGTGTGTGTGTGGTACAAGCACTCCAGTCTTCTGCTGCTTCCCTCAGCAGGCTGCAATTATATTTTCTAAACTTCATAAACTAAATTTTCCTTCCTTTTCTCATTTCACTTCCCTCGTTTTTTTTTTTTTTCCTCTCTCGCTTTTCTTGCTTCGATCTTTTAAAAGTCGATTACGGCCCGTTTGGTACCGACAGCGATGTCACAAAGACTGTACGTCACCTGAACTCGACACAGAAATGAAGACTCTCAGTAGATTTGGGTTTTTGAAGAGTGCAGGGAGGAAGTAAGCGGTGTGATGGGAGAACGTGAAGTTCTGGGTTTGTAGTCTTTTTTCAGGAACGTCGTTTGCAACTTTTTGTGCCACCTCCACTTCAGATTGTGGGTATTTTTGTCGCTGGTGTTTCAGTGTTTTTGCGGGTGTGTAGTTTTATTTTGGTAAGGTATTTTTAGTGTGTTTTTCCTGCTGTCTCGGCAGATGTGTTATTAAGACAAGAGAAAAAGCCAAAATCTGTGTTTCGCTCTGCTTAATGCACAGATATGTATGTGTGATTCTCAGTGCGTGGGTCTGCATGTATGTCCTCGCGCATTCACGTGTGATTCATGTTTCACACCCTGACCGCTGTCTTAACGTGCAGCGATTCACACTCCTCGCCACGTCGAAGCCGCCGAGGCAGGAAGACGGAAGACGCGGCACATTCTGTCCATCTTGCACACACCTCCTTCTTGCTGTTTTTCTAGCCTCTCTGCACCTCCTGATGCCTCCTCACACCTCCTCCATATGAGGTGAGAGCTCAGAACGAGATGTTGATTCTCATTTGTAAATTGTTTGTATGGGATACTACTGATTTACGCTTTGTCTCCACCGAGCATTCACTTTTATGTTTGCAATGAATTATTTTCTTATGTGAAGTTCCCCAACAAACAGCTGAACGAACAAAGTCGCTTCGATCTGAGAAGAGAGGCCAGCAGACAGAAAGCTACTGTGGGCTTTGGAAAAGGAAGTGAGGGTGGCCTAGTTAAAGCTCTCATGGATTGCAAACGAGACGCTCCTCCTTGAAAGCAGAAATGATCTGACCTGCAGAAGCTGCAAAACTTTCTGGTCGTCTTGCAGCATTTTGTTTCTTCTCTTCTTAAAGTAGCAAAGAGTCGTCAGGCTGGTAACGTACTATATTAAAATAACGTGCTATTAGCTATTCAAGTCGTTTTTATCAGTTTCTGATTTGTTCAAGTCAAAACTGAAATCGTATTCATGTTAAAACTGTCATGTCCATGTACCGAGGCTTTATTTATTAAGTCTAACGGCGTTGCATATTTAATAATACTGACCTGACCACAGTGGAAGACACCGTGTCAGTGTCATGGTTTGGTTTGTATTGTGAGTGTATTGAGAGAGTTGGTTTTGGTGCTTTAAATAATGTTGGTGGGTTGTAAAGACCGTACAGACCGAGCTCAGCACAAACGTGTGATGATTTCTCAGATTTATTTGATGTTTCATCAAAACAAACGGCGCTCCATCCTGAATTAATACAGATCCAAAAAACTCTCGCGATGGACCGGAGCCCTCTTCCTTCATCAGTGACACGCACCAAAGGATTGTGGGATTGCTGGCCAAGCGTCTTGGCATGAGCCCCCGTGGTTGGCTGCTGCCACGGCGATGAAGCGGTGTGATGTTCTCTCCAGCAGACCCCCGCGATCGCTGCGCCGGTAGACCACAACAACACACCTTGGCCGGCTTTCCTGGCTTCCATCCTGCCGAGCTTCCAACACCAAAACAGCATCCTTTCCTTTCCTCTCCTCACTCACTGCATCCTCCTTCCTTCCTTCCTTCCTTCCTTCCTTCCTTGTCTTGTTTTCTACCTTATACTTTCTCACCTAGCCAGATGAGCAAGCACCAAAATAGCGAGTGGTGTGTATTTATATGTCTGAAACATCACAGAGATGTCACAACATCGGTGATGCTAAGTGTTAGACATCTCACGCTGCCTTTAAAACCGCCTCGGGCCTCAGCACCTTAGTTTGTGGACAGCAGTCTGTTCGTTCACGCCTCTGCAGCGCTCATATAAGGTGTGATCATTTCTTAGTGAGCACGTCCCGTCGGTCAACTTACCTGTTAACACAGAAGCACACATTCAGCAACAGACGCTCTGTTGGATGTTAAAACAGGAAGAGCAGTCCTTTGTGACGCGTCTCTACAGATTTAATCAGATTTTGAAAATATTGCGATATATTGCTAAATATTGTGGCTGGAGTTTTAACCTCGGAGCACAAACAGATCATTTTACTGCGAATAATCAAACCCACCAACAGGCCGATCGCTGAAAAGCTGCCACGTTACCTTTCAGCAGTCATGCTCCACTAAAACACACCTGGCTGCTCTCGCTGAGCGAGGTCAGTCATTTTTCAGCACAGACAGTAGTTTAGCAGAGCTACCACCACAGTGGAATAGTTTCCAGGCAAGTGGAAACACATGGAGTCGATTCAGACACACTTTGTCTTCTGTGGAGAGTCCTAATCTGCTGCAACATGTGTGGGCCATACACTTGTTCTGTCTCTGTTTGGGACATCCTCTTGGCACGGCTACAGTCAAGAGGTTTGTGTAGCACCTGTGTGTGTGTGTGTGTGTGTGTGTGTGTGTGTGTGGATTCAAATGAAAAACCTGTGGCACCCGGTCATCTTTAAATGCACACAGCTGTTGTGTAAAAACAAACAGTTTGTGCGCGTACGTTTGAGTCGCGTGTAAATCCGTGCATGTGCGTGCGTATATGAAATTGCATCACACGGACATCTGCGGGACCGAGACACCCCAAACCGCCCCGGGGGGCAACAAGGTGGCCCAGTTATCTTCACTGAAGTCTGATTTGCGGCACGCACGCTCGGTTCAAAGCTCGCTGCCAGCTCAATAACACCAAACACAACACCTGTTACCTGTTTGCACGCACGGCAGATCCAAGGTCAAACATCCTCCATTAAGTCTGCGTGTGGACGAGCAGCTTCATCTCTGAGGCAACAAGTTCGTCATCAGAAAGAACACTCTATAATCTGTCACCGCTCTCTGCTCGTTCACCAGCCTGACAACGGAAACAGAAATCTACTGAAATGAGAACAGTTAAACTGAGACTTTATTAAAACCCAGTAAACGTGATAACGAACAGCAGCTGAGACTCTGCACTGCGTCCTTCCCTGAACACGCGACAGCTGCAGGACAAAGAAGAAGAAGAAGAGATGTGTCACGGTGTTTTACTCTGAGCAGAGATGTTTACCAGGACGACCTGGAAACGCGTGCACGTAGTGAATGCAGATTTAGCCGCTGACATCACAAACGCTTTTACAACTTACAGTATAGATCAACACTTCCCACCTCATGATTAATGGCTGCCCCGCTGAACAGTGCGCCGTGATGTTTTTACTTCTTTAACTCAGTAAATCACCCGTTTGAAGTCAGAGAGGCTGGAACAGATTTTCACAGATGAACATGAACTCTTCAGTTCTGCAGCAGCTTGAAAAGTTTTTTCAAGAAACTTTTTGCAGCAAAGGAGAAAAGTGCCTAACTGCTGCGATGTTCTGGAAGTCCAAGGCCAGTTAACCTCGTTACTCAACATTCGATTCTTTAGTTTGTTCCCAGATTTAAACTGGTTAAAACAAGCTCCAACTACGAGGGTCCACGCTGCAGGAAGAGATGCCAGACTGTAGTTCTTTGAGATGAAAGTGTTTAACTGCTATGAATCCCAGAGAGGCTGCACGATGCAGACGATAAGTTATTCATCTTATCTCACCTGGCAGGACGACATTTCTCTGAGTTCATGTGACTTTTTACAAGTGCTGGTTGACTTGTAAATTGAGAGGTGTGAACTCAGACAAAGTAAACTTTTCCTCTGCGGTTCAGACCAAAGTCTGCAGGTGCGATCACACCTTTCACTTCATTCAAATTTAATCCCATTTCCTAAAATCTGCAGCTTCCTGATGGAAATCCGCCGCGCGTCTCCGACTCACAGAGCTTTTGTCACATTAGTCAACACGGCCCCCGCGACTACAGGCTGTTTACCAAGCCAAGCCTCTCTCCTCTGTCACGTAATGCTACAACTGGAGGGGAAGCGCGCAAATCAAAGCTCGCCGAACACACGTCGTCCTTTGAGGGGGTCTTTGAAATCTGGCCCTCATCCGCACACAGGAGCGCATCGCGCCGCATTAGACAGTTTGTGGAATAAATATTTGACGGCCGGCAATATCACACGATGCAGAGAAACCTCCTAGCATGCAGCTGTTCCCCTCGCCCTCCCACCTCCTCCTCACCCACTCCCAATCAGCCCTCCTCCCCTCGTTCTCCTGCTCCCCTCCCATCCTTTATCCTCCCCTCCTGCCGCCCTCCGCCCTGCCTGCCTGGCTCCTGCAGACAGAGAGCTGGTTTAAAGCTCAATTGTGCATTTTGCAGATAAAGTAGCAAAACTACTAGAGGCGGTGTTGTGAGCGCTCGTTGCCAGGGCAACACTGGTAGGGAGACCTGGTTCTCCATTACTACTTAATTTAGGCGCTCTAATTGCATTCCACACAATCTGTGGCCACAATGTTATGCAGAGGAAGAGGAGGAGAGAAGTTGGGGGCGGCGGCGGCGGCGGCGGGTGGGGATAGGTCTTCAGGAAAACCTCTGCCTGGGAGCAAAAATAAAATGCCTCACAAACCCAACGCCGGGCAAATGGCTTTGAAATTCTCTTTATTGCTGTTTGTGGTGATAAAATGTTTCGCTTAAAGATGAACCAAAACATTAAATTTCAATTTCGCACAATTCTCAAGAGCGCATTATCACGTTGTCTCTAATTTCAGGACAGAGAGCGAGTCGCTGCAAATGCTGAATGTCATCAACTGCTCAGAAGTTAAATATATTGTCTGCCGACTGAAAGAAGGAGCGAGACTATAGAGCATGAATCTTTGTTTGGTAAGATTGTGTGTGTGCGTGTGTGTGTGTGTGTGTGTGTGTGTGTGTGTGTGTGGGAGAGAGAAACGGAGATAGAGAGAGAGTGAGAGTGGAGTAAAATTGCTCTAATTGTTCAAGCTTCTAGCCTCTGAGCTCTTCTTTCTCTTCAAAAGAGTGCACACACACACACACACGCACACACACACACACACACACACACACACACACACACACACTGTCCCTTTGAACCTCCACAGGCCGTGGCCCTGAGAGAAAGCTGGCCCACGATGCTTTTCTTCAGCCGGGGGTTTGAAATGATTGGTAACTGTTGAGCCAGTGTTTTCAGGTCCCTGACCCCCAGCACTGAAGTGCCACAGACACTAGATACAACATAGCCCCAATTATCCTGCACTCTCGCAGCCACTTCACCAACCCAGTGGACACCGCCTCAGCTACACTGCAAAAAAATACACTCCGACTAACAGCTGATGTCAGTGAGCTCAAAGAATCAATTAGAAACAAGTTAAAGTGAAAAACCTTCCCTGATTTAAATCTAGAACACAAAACATGATCCGTCTACCAGATTATTCTAGTTTCCGGATTAATAACTCATCACGTGTCTGCTGACTTCTTTCTTCCTTAACTCCTGATTTCCTGAGCTCTCATCCGATACTGTTCACGTCCCGATATCAGCCTAACCCGACAGATAAAGGGTGACAATCAAAGAACAATGCGACGTCTTAGATGTCTCACAATGACCAAAGGTATCACAGACAACAAGACAAATTACATTTGTGTTCCCAGAAGTCTGTCCACGTCCAAACAGCTATGATTGGTCAAGGCCCAACGTGCAGCCTGCAGCCGAGTCACAGCAGGAACCGATGAATCTGAACCTCCGACTACATCAACATCTTATTTTTGGTTGGTTTGGTCATTGGACACAAACACAGACTCTGACTCTCAGATCACGTCAGTGTATCTCGAACAAGTCATGCTGAAAGTCTGCACAAGGCTTTAATGTTCAACGAGAAACACAAGGAAGCAGAGCGGTGCTCTCTGTGCTCTCAGTGTGGGGGAAGTATCAAGTCAATCTAAATTCTGTATTTTACTGAACATGCTGTCAGGACATGGTCGGGTCCTGGACGAAACATTCATTCTTTCATTTCATTCATTATGAACGCCTCAAAAACATCCAGTGGAATGTCCACGGAGGTTCTGGTGTGCAGCGATGTCTGTGTTTGATTCAGTTTGGTTGGATGTGTGGAGGGGGTGGATGGCAGTTTTGACCCCTGCCACTTTCTCCGACCTGTCCTTTGTCTCTTCTCACCCTGGTCCCCTCACCCCCCACCCTCGTGTCCCCTCACCCCAAACAACAAAAGGACCTCTTGGATGAGGAGGAGGAGGTGGGGGCCACCTCTTTTATGACTTCTTTGCCATTTTTTTCTCCCCCCTTCCCACTCGGTCTTCAGGCCCATTCGTTCCTGCCTCGTCCTCGGGAGTCGGGGGCCACCATTTATATCGTTGCCTGGGAATTAAGGCCCCGTGGCCCCTTTTGTTGCGAGGTGGGCTGGGGCAGCAGTGGCTGGGGCAGGGGGCGAGGGGCAGGGGAGGGCTGCCCTTTGTTCCAGCCAGCAGAGTGGGCTTCAGTTCCCACAGACCTGGGAGCTGACGGAGGGGGCCCGGGCCCCCGCAGCATGACAGCGATGAGGTAATGTTTACAGAGTCACGGGCCCTCACACATGCACCATTCATGCATTTAAGGGGCCTGCATTCAAAGACACACACACACACACACACACACACACAGGTGTGAAAGGTGGATGGTCGGGTTTGAAGAATAAACTTAGTCCTGATTAAAAATAAAGTCATGACACTTAAAACGTGGAGAATTTGTCTTCACAGGACACCACACACGATACACAGCTTTAGTCTAGGACTAGATTTAATCCTTTTTCATGGAATCAGCCCTGACTATTTATAAAACGAGCCCGAGTGTTTTATCACACCTGTTCTGAAGGAGAATCATGAAAAAATCAGGAATTAAAGAAAAATGCAGACGAGGAAACGAAACAACCCGAATCCTTTTGTCCAAAAATGTGCTCGCTACTACGAGTCTGAAGAGAGAGTGTGCAGAGAAGAGAAGAACAAACTGCTCTTTTTATCTGTATCCTACCACACACACACACACACACACACACACACACACACACACACCCTCCTCCTTCGATCTCCCCAAATATTTAGAAGCTGTTGATGCCTGCAGCTCCGACAAGCTACCGAGTTCACCGAGAGTTGCAAAAATTAGTCCTGTAGTAGAGTCTGAAGACAAGAGAGACACACACACACACACACACGACGGCGACAAACCCAGCTAACAGAGCAGAAACAAAACATACCGCCGCCTACACACACACACACACACACACACACACACACACACACACAGTTAAAGAGCAGAGAAACATTTCCTCTCTAATCAGAACAGATCCACAGTTCACTCTGCGATGAGTCCAAGTGCTGCAGCAACAGTCAGTGTTGTCCATAATTGCTGTGTTGGCGTTCACCCTCATCAGCGTCACAGGGAACTTTATGATATTTAGTTTCAGCCTGAATACTTTCCTCTTTTCTTCCACCGTCATTTATTCTCTCCTCCGTCTGCACTCGCACGAAGCAAAAGCTTTTTCTGACCTCATGAAACTTTGCAGGGATACGTTGTTGTCAGGACAACGACACGACAAACATACGAGGATCAGCTCTTGTCTTAATGAGCTGCAGCAGTAAATACATAGACTTCAACTATATCAGGGACTGAGGACTTTGTAGTGAAGTATTTTCACAGAGCGATATTTGTACTTGTGCTATCGTGCATGTCAGTCCTCTGTCTTGGTCTGTCGTGTATAGTAAAACAGTGACTGTCAGCCGCCTGTGGGCCTCCAACAGTAATTACTGAAGGCACACAGCTTGCAGAGGCGAGTTTCAAACCCGCCACCTGTTGTGTATGTGAATGGATCTATAAAACAGCTTGAGGTTTCCATTTTTTAACAAAGCTGATCACAAATTAACCAAAAATCTGAGAGATGTTGCATGTTTTAAATGTCTCTTTAGTATGAACCTGAATAACAACATGTGGCTCGTCACCGTGGAACTAAATCAACAAGATTAACACAAACAAATCTTTCTTTTGGTCAAATGCTGGACCTCCAATGAACAGTTATTTACAGTCACAACAGACGACAGACGGCGTTTCTTCATGCAGCAAAATATTAATAATAACAACCGACAGAAAACAGAACAACAGAACTTTAAATGTAGAACGAGACTTTCTGCTTTGTGTTGCCTGCTGGCTGAAAGCTGCGTCCTACAAGCTGCCCCTCATGTGTCAGATGCTTGATAGCAGCTTCCACAATGGCTGCTATTGTTGAGTCTAATCCATAACACTGATATGATGCTAATGAAGGGATGTGTAATCATTATCCATGTCCCGGCTCGTGTTTTTGCACTTTGAGAGGATTTGTGAGCGAATCCAGGGATCGAGGTTAATCTTGTTTCAGTTTTAGGTCAACTTTGCCACAGTGCTGCTGTTCAGCTGGACTCTGAGCTGTGTGTGTGTGTGTGTGTGTGTGTGTGTGTGTGTGTGTGTGTGTGTGCGCCTGAGGGCAAATGTGAATGTTTTTTGAGTGTTTGGATTTGTTTCTGTCAGGTCAGGATTCTGTCAGAGATCTTTCCCCCTCAAAGGAAACATTTTGTTTTAAAAAGTATCTTCTCACAAACAGTCGAGTATTTTTTAGAAATCTACATTAAACTGGCTAAATTTGAAACAAGTGTAAAACAATGTCTTTAGGTCACAGTCTTAAAGGTGGGCACATGTCCTGGTTGGAGCCTCCGTGGATCCCTGAAGCCGTGTTCAGTCCCTGTCGGCTGAGCCCGGCTCCGGTTCTGGTGCCCGTTCCAGCACTGATCCTGATGGGTTCTCCACACCCCGGGCTTGAAAAGGCGTCCTCCCAGTGGCCCAAAGCTCCCATGTGAAAACCAACAGTAAGTCCTACGCTGCTCCACTGTGATGTCATCAAACCGTTCAGCCACATTGAACACACAGATCCCCACAGCAGCATGAAACCCACCAGACTACAGTTCAGGTGTGTTTCCTCCTCAGGTCAGCAGCGTATTACCTTCTACCTTCTTACAGAACTCTGTGAAATCCTCCGGCGGCTCGGCCTCTGCTTATTAGCAGCCCGACGCGCTCGCAGTTACAAAAGGACAATTGCAGCAATTTCCTCTTTCCCTTAATCATCTCCTTTTTTATGATAAGGATGTAACTAACTGCGGAGGTGAAGTTACATTCTAATAAAGTCAGACGGTTAATAATGTAATCTTAAATTACGCTGTAATTACCGCCTCTTAGTCACCGGGGGATGCTCTGTAATTCAATCACTGGCCCCTGCGATACTGTACAACACACACACACACACACACAAAAAGCAGCGTTATCGGGGCTATTTCACCGTGGAAATGAATAGCCCTACCCACCGCTGCTCCCGCTCGGGGTAATTAGACAGCATAGTCTCCGGCTGCACACAAGCCCAGACGCTCAGTTATCAGTGAGGAGGCCTTATCCATCAGAGCTTTATGTGTGCATGTCTGCAGGGAGGTGTGAGTGTGTCAGTGTTTGTGTGTGTGTGTCTGCATTTGTTGCATGTCTGTCAGCATCTGCAGGTTTTTATATAAGTGCATGTTTAAAGGCCTGTAGGTCTGTCTCTGTGTGAATCTTTCACTGTTTGGGAACTGACGTGGAAATGTGCAGACCTGCCAAAGCTGCAGCTTCTTTCTAACTCTGTAAATCTCTCCCCAGAGTCCTCCTTAACCCCGAAACCTCCTCAGATGAGAATAAGAAGTTCTCACCTCAGCCGACACACGAGGTGCAAATGTGTGGGAATTGTTTTCTACCTTCGTTCAGCTGGGTCAGGGTTCGCACACACACACACAGGACCCAAACCCAATTTGTCGTTTATTTTCAAGAGGGTGATTTCTTTAGAGGCACTGCTTGCTTGATATTATGTGGCAGGGAAAATCTAATGCCCCTCAATAGGTTTTCCCCAGGAAAACGGGAGAAATTAGATTTGCGAACTGGGAACTTCATTTGGTAGGACCGGCTCCGACTCGGAGAGCATGGGGAGGAGGAGAAGCCTGGGAAGGGAGTGTGGGGGATGAAAATCCATACTGCAGTGCTGAATCAGCAGCGCCTCATGTGCCTCCTTCTCCTCTCCCCTGACTCCCTTGTTCTTCTCACCCCTCCCTCGCCTCCCTTTGCCTCTTCCTCCTCATCAGCACAGCGGATTCCCTCGCCATCACCGAGAAGGAGACGGCGTTGTCAGCCTCTCTCGGTGTGCCACCGCGCTGTTCTGCTGCTCTCCTCTTCGTTTTCTTTAACACCCAGTCAAACAGGCTCAAAGTAAAGTCGCACGAGGCAACAGCGGGAGCAAATAGGCTCCTGTGGAAGCTGGAGGCAAACAGCGAAGGCGCCGCCACGCACTCCGAGCCCTTTGACCCCACCCCCCACATGCTGAGACCACTGAAGAAGAGATAGATGAAATGGACGACAGGCCCCAGCAGAGGGGCCAGGTGCAAGGGCACGCCAAGAGGAGAAGAAGGAGGTGGAGGAAGTGTGTGGGGGGCCTTCAATTTGTTGGGGGTAGGAGTGTAGAAGATGAGGTTTGGATGGAGTTTGGGTTCCAGGGGTCGCAGCCGCCCCCTTTACTCCAAATGGTCTCCTCGTACAACATAAAAACAAATAGATTTTCATGTCACGCCGTCAGCGAGCTGACAAGAATAAACACACCTCCCTAACACCTCCACCCCAACCTCAAACACATCCGTGGATGGGTAGTCACGACTACGGCGCGCCCGGGGTTCATGGGAGAAATAGGCGACATGGCGGAGGCATGATAAATCTGACACGGGCGCTCTCATTTTCTGCGCTGACAGGAAACAGTCACCCAGGTGTCAATGCCTGATTAGATGGATGGAGACGGTGAAGTGTGACTTGCCAAACAGGCGGGGCGCACACACACACACACACACACACACACACACACACACACACAGGTGTAGGGGTAATCACACACTGGCTGATCCAAACACACATGTCACACTGTAAACACACAGAGCGGATGACGGGTGTTGAACCCGCCGCAGCCGAGTCTCAACAATGATGTGAAATGAGCACGGACTCGGAAACGCAGATTATGTGTGGTGGCTGCGGATAATGTGAAGATTACATTCCCGCACCATGAGAGGATTATGTGACAGCAGCGTGGATTGGACACGCCGTTTTCACGTGTTCGTCATGCGGAAAGATTTGATCATGGCTACGTTCAGCAAGCACAACTCACGGCGAGAGTTTAGGAAACTTTATCAGGTTGAGCTGCTTTCTGTTTTCATGTTTCCACGATGCAATGCAAGGACGATCCAGAGGAACATGCTGATTTTTTCAAATGCAAATTCAGCTCTGTTGTTTTGTGGTGGAGGCAGAAGTCACTTTTTTAAATATGTGCATGCAGTGTGTCTGACACGGACAGCTTACGATCACACAGAGGAATGTCTGACCACTTTACGGACTGTCCTCTCTTGGTAGTGCTGTCGTTCCATGCAAATAGCTGTAATGTGAGATCCACAACTCAGCACTCAGCTGCTAACCTCAAGAGGAACTCTCCACATGTCTTGAATGGTTAAGAAGGGAAGTGGAAGGAAGTACTCGAGTAGTTTTTAAGGTTTCAGCTCATGCCTTTACAGTAAATCACACAGCTTCCACATTTACACTCACTGTGCCAAGACTCTGCTGCCAAGCTACATCTCGCCGTTTCTCCTCTTCATCCACTCGCACTAATGCTGTGTTCACATCCTATCAGAGGTATCACCATCCGACTAGAATCACGACTGTGAAAGGAAGATTTTCAGGAAAGCTGCATAATAGTACGGAGGCTCCTGAAATCACATCAAGTCTTTTGTTCAAGGTCTAAAAGTGATTTGGCATGCAGAACTTTATTCTAAATCTTTATGTCACGAGCCTGAGACGCAGCGATGGACCAGGAACTCTGCGAGGTTAAAGGAGTTTGGTTTGGATCCTGACTAAGTAAACTGGAGTCAGAGCCTTTGTTTGCAGCAGCTGCCGTGAACATCATGAGTTGAAGGCGCTGGCGTGTGTCGAGGTTAACCTGCCACTTTTATCCAAAAGCTACAATATCATTACTGGATACATTTGCAGCACGGTGGCCTCGGTGGGAACTAAACCCCTGAGTGCTGTATTTTTAATATTTTGACTTCAATGCTTGATTGAACAGATTTTTGGGACGTGACATATTGGCAGCGTTCTGTTTCTTTTCCACGCTCTGCCCGTCAGGTTACGCTGTGGAAATGTGTCTTGTTGGTGGTTGCTCGCCTGCAGCTGTTCGCCAGCAGCCTGCGTGTTTAGATTGGAGGATTAAGCTCAGTCTAGTCTTTCAGACTCTGACCGCAGTCTAATCTTAGGCCAAGACTCACATTTAGATTTGCTTCTCGAGGGCTACTCACAAATGTCAAACAATGCCACCGAGACTATAAATCTGTCCGAGCAGCAGAGTTGCTGATAGATATTTTCCATTTTCTGTCATGTCCAGAAATTTTCTAACAATTTCAAACTTCAGCTACAAACTGTGTTAAGACCTGCGGCGTGCCAGCAGAACATACGACCCATGCTGGACTCAGTCAAATCGGCAAAATGGAATCATTTATTATGGCATGAGAAACACCTGCGTCTGCAGCCTGTGAGGCAGCTTTTACTAAAGTTTGTGAACCAAACACCAAATCTACGAGAGCTCGGGTCGAAGCGCTGTTTGTGTCTGGTGGCTGTGTTCAAAGTTCAAAGGTCAAAGTCAGGTTTCTGCCTCCTCATGGTTATCGGTGTTATTAGTTACTCTTCATATTGTCAAAATACGACAACCCTTTTGTGTGACTGACAGCTGAGCGGTGTGATAAATCCTCCACGTCAGGATCAGCAGCGTGAAACAAACGCCGTGTGTACACACGTCAGGCGAACGGTCTGAAACAGGATTGACTCTCTGTCTTGTTTTACGGCCTGTGCTGCTTCTGCTGCTGAAACCAGCACAGTGCATCATCCTCTCTATGAACACACACACACACACACACACACACATCGTAAAGCATCCAAATCAATTTCTTTTAAAAACATGTTTCTCACAGTCTTATTGGGGGTTCAGAGATATATGATGCTCCTTCAGCTGCAGAGAAGGAAAAATGGCTGGCGCCCGCCGAGCCCATTTGTCCAGCTTGATGATGCGGTGGCCCTGTCAGCGCCGCTGCCATTAAGGGGGGAAACAGAAAAAAACAGGGGGCTGTGGTGACCTCACCTCTACTTCTCAGCAAGCCAATGGCCCACAGACCGCCTGCCACGCTGTACGCCGCGACCACAGCCGAGCTCGGGGGGCATAAATCAAGATAATTCTCTGCACGCCTTGAACTATGACCCCGCCACAATTCACACCAACATCGGATGAGGAGCGGGAGACGGGAAATGTAGCAGTGGGGGTATATGGGTAAAAAAAAAAAAAAAGTGGGGGAGAGAGGGGATGGGAGTCCAGCTCAGAGAGAGATGGTGGGTGAGGTCGAAGCAGTGTGTGTGTGTGTGTGTGTGTGTGTGTGTGTGTTTATGCGATGCACAAGCGAGCACGTGCGTGCGTCCGTTGCGATTAGTCACCGCCGTCCAGATTGAGGCGGCCGTCCCATCTAAACGCTCTGTCTTTATGAGCCATTAATCTTCGACTCAGGCCATTTTCATTACCGCCAAACCTCGCTCTGGAGCCACCAGCTGCATGATACTGCATAGTGGAAATTAATAACCCACCCATCCCTGCCTTACAATCGCCCCTCTACCACCCCTGCTCCCCACACACACCTCTCCATCAAGACCCCACCCGCTCGGGGCCTTGCATATGATGGAAGACGAGTTTCCACGCCACCTTTTTTTTTGGTATTTGTGTCCCAGCGTCGCTGCAATGCTCCCCCACCCCTACCACACACACACACACCCTTTCTCCTGGTCTCCTGCTGCCTTTTGACTCCCATATCCAAGACAAACAATTTATCCTGAGCATTTAAAATTCTCCCGGTGCCGCGACGCCGTGATGCAGGAGAGGAGAAGGTCTGAGAGGAAGAGACGAGGTTATATTAATCCCTCTGTCTTGGATCTTCGAGGTGAACGGAAGGAGGAAGAGTGAGGAATGACCCCCGGGTCCCTTTAAGGCCGCTAGGCTCCTGCTCATGTGGTTGTTAGTGAGAAAAGGGAGTGAACATTATTAAATACTGTACGTGCTCAGGCGACCTGCAGGGAGGGAGAGAAGGAGGCGAACAGATGAGAGGAAGAAGAAAAGGATGAGGGGTTTCAACACGGCCTCTCCCTGAAGCTCCGCCGGCAGGGAGAGCCGGGAGCTGGTGGAGTGGCAGAGGAGAGATCCGGCTGAGATACGGCGTGATATGACAGCGCTGACACCCAATAAAGAGGAACAGCATTACAGCAAATTAATAGCCCTCATCGGCGAATGGGAGGCAGAGGAAATTAGCGAGGTGCTGGTTGTTGGCGCTAACTCACAATGATGAAGCACGAGGACAGTTTAAGTGAAGCTGACGGCTGCAGCGGGACTCGCTCTGATGTCTGTTTATGAAACATTACGAGTCCCCGCACGAGTCGCCTGCAGGACCGACCAGTAAAGCAACACCAGTGACTAAATTGAAAAGTTGGAAAATTGTTTTTCCGCCGCGACGTGCCATCGGAGGATTCTCATTTCCTGTTGAGGAGTGCAGTGCATTGTGGGCAAAATATATAGGAGGCTTTGTGATATGAATCGCCGCTGGTCATCCATCACCTCACACAGCAGACACAACGTCAGAAACTGAGAAGAAACTTTCAAAGTTTCATCTGTCGGAGCTTCCTGTCTGTGCATCGTTTCATAAACATCTTGGAATTTGCATTTCTCCTCGTCACTCAGGCTGATGTTCTGTTTTCTGAGTGCAGAACTTTTCCTACAGAGAAACATGATCAATATCACACAAAGTTTGAATCGTCTGCCCTCATTTCATCCTGATCCTTCAAAGCATCAGGAGCCCTCTGAACAGAAATCAATACAAACAATGTTCCGACATATGAGAGACTTGAAATGAACTCAACACATGATGTTTTTCCACGGCCTCTTGCCGCTTTGCATAGTGAGATAAACAGCGTACACGAGGCCCGGCGACCCGCGCCTCGCCCCGGCGACCCACGCCTCGCCTCGCCTCGGCCGGCCTGCATGTGTGTAGGAGAAGAGGTAAAGTTGGACGCTCTGACCTGCCTCCGTTTCCAACCTGGCAGAGTTGATAGACGAGCTGCGGCCTCCTGAGACGTGTATCAGTTTGTTTCTTCCATGGAACATGAAATATTCTGCTTAACACTTTCTCTGAAAGGTGCACTTCTATTAAAAGCGGTCAGACTCAGAAAGCAACGATTTGTTAGAAATCTTCCTTTCTTCATCCCGAGCAGAACTTGATCAGCTTTGTAATAATCTCAAGTACATCATAGCTGCTGGATTTATGGCCGTCACCATAATCGCAGTGAAGAACGCCCCCTCGAGCGCTGCCGCTGTATTTCACAGCAGCGTTCCTTATGGCCGACTCTGACAGCGAGTAATTACGCTGTGTGTTTCTTCTCTGGACAACAAGCTCATAAAGCAAACAGACAGAGGAGGTGCTTTCGCTGTCTGCCCGTGATGATGTCATCGACCTCGCCGTGGATAACCTCGCACTTTTTTTTTTTTGTTGTCGTGATGACATCATCTTTCTCCATGGCGGTCATGAATCAGTCAAAGCTGAAAGCTTTTATCCAACGCGTCGAGCACCGTCGACCCTGGACCGGATTCACGAGCAAGATGTTTGTGGGTGGTGAGGCGGGCGGTTGAGTGGAGGGGGAGTCGGGGTGGGTTGGGTTTACATGCAGAGAAAGTTCAGCATGCCTTCAGGCGTTCCAGTATTGGATTTGAACCAGCGACCTCCGGGGTGTCACAGTTCCAGAGCCGCTGAGCGCAGGGCAGGTTCAGAGGGTTCGGGGTCCCGGCCCGTGCAGCTAGTGGGTCTGCAGGGACCTGGGGAGTGCCAAGGTCTGGCATCCTCCTCCTCTCCCCCCTTCATCATTCCTCCCCTCCGGGCTATCAACAAAGCTGCAAGTGGAGAGAGATGGAGAAAGCAAAGCTGTTTTAACTCCTCTCTCTTCTTCTCTGGTCTCTCTCTGACACGGAGAGGCTGCAGGGAAGGTGTTGGTGCTTCAGTGGCTTCAGTAAGGGACCCATTGTTCTGCTCCCAGAGGCTCTCGAATCAATACCTCTGTCTCTGTGTCTCTCTGCAACCACCGAGGAAAAAAGGCCCATCGACTACACAGGACGCACTTTCATGATTCTCGCCACTGAAGAAGAGAAAGACGGAGACGTAGAGGGGAAGTCAGAAAGACGAGGGGGAAGACAAAGTGGCCCGGGAGGGAGGGAGGGGGACACTGCGGGGGACGGCGGTATAAAGACACCAGTGGAAGGAGGCGACCTCGCGGTCATCGCTCTCCTTAGCACCACACACAGCCGGGCTATCTATAGCTGCCGGAGCTGGAGGAGGAAACAGGTTGATCCTCGAAGGCGTTCATACCATCGAGCTAACAGCATCAGAGTCAGCGCTGACTGTAGCTCAGGAAAATACTCGATTACATGCTGGTTCAAACGTTACGCTCGTGGTAGCACATGATCATTTATTGGATGTCTGTGGTCCATCATGGCTGACAGATTAAGTCCTTTATCTGGATTTGATTCCATATTTCATATCTGACTCGTTGAAGAAATGTTCGTGTCGTTACTGATTGCAACCTCCTTGCCTCACCCTCTCCATCCTAACATGGTGGTCATTAGTTTTACAAGAGACTTCCTCGGTTACCGTAGAAACAAGCCGGTTAAACACGGCAGACTCGGCCCGTTGAAATAAAAGTCTCAAATTCAAAGGTGATCATACACTAATGAAAACACAGTTATGCATATTATATTCTGTATATTTAAAATCAAACACTTGTTTTAATCCACTAACTTAATCTGGCAGAAACCTCGGCGTGCTGGATGAAGCATAATGAGTCGAAGTCTTCTCTTTCTGTCTCACTGCACAATTTCCACAGCTGTCCCACGGATTACGTCTTCCTAAAAAAAACAGATTCAGCTTTCCGCAGGGGAACGTCTTCATAGCTTTTCTCCTTCACAGGTGTCTGTGTGTGTGAGCGAGATAGAGACAGAGAAGGAGAGAGAAGCCTTAATGGACTTATGCAAATGGAGGCGGCCTCGCCATCCCCTGGCTAAGTATTCCACCTGAGATGTGGACCGCACAGCTGTGTACGACGTGCACGAAAAGTTCTGATACATCTGCATCGATGGAGTGAGAATTAACTCCTGAAGCTGCCACGTCCGTCACTGAATACCTCCCCGTTAATAAACGTATAGATTTCTGGATGTTGACAGAAAACACGGCGTACACACACACACACACACTGTGTTTCCCTTTGTCTGCTTCTAACGCTGCTTGTGTGGTTTGTGTTTACATGTTTATGGGTTATGCCGTATGATTTTTTCGCTGCACAGTAGCGCGGGAATCTTTTCCGCTCGAGCGCTTCCAGGTTGAGGATTTATGTGAGTGTGTGCTTTTTATGGCGCTTTATGGGTTTTCTTCTGTACGTGTGTGTTGACACACATTTATTTTATGCTCGAGTGTCTCTGTTGATGAATGCGTCCTGCAGGCCGATTGCACTCGGCGTAATGTGTATATATGTGCAATTAAACTTGAGCGTGAATTAAAGGCGACTGTATCCGGTGCAGCAGCGGTTTGCAGAGTGTGTGTGACGTCTGGAAATGAGTCAGCCGACCTGCCCGGAGTGACCTCTAGCTGAGAGAGAAAGACAGACTGATGCAGGGAAGCCTCGCTCCCACCCTCCAATCACCCCCTCCGGTGACTCACACACCCAGCGTGAGTGTAGGCCTCTACCCACAACCCCCTGCTGCTTGTTTAGAACAACAACAGAGGGAGACAGTGGGATCACAGAGTAGCTGGCAGGGAGGGAGGGCGGGAGGAGAGACAGTGGGAGAGAGAAAAGAGGAGGGGAGCGGCGAGGTGGAGGAAAGACGCTGGATATCATCGTGTCGAGATCATTAAAGAAGAATATGGCGTCAGTTTAGTTGGAGGCGTGCTAAAGGACTGGTGGAGGAGGTTTGTTATCATCTTCACCAACACTCGAGTGTGTGTGAGCGCGCTACATGAATGTGTGTGCACAAGGTGACCTTGCACCCACAGGTGTGATTAATGTGGCGCGATGCTGCTGACCCGAGTCAAAGGTCACTGAAATGAAATCACAATATGTACGGTCTGTGTGTCAGCGGGTCCTGAAGCCCAGATGTTTTGGTTTCACCACATCTGTCAGGATGAAACATCATCAACAGTTTGGACTGAGCCCCGATCTCAACACTCCACCCGACACCTGAAGGATGAACCCGGACACAGACCTTCTGCTCCAACATCAGGAGGCTGTTTTAGTTTATGAACGTGGTCTGTAACATCCAGGTGTCCACAATCCAATAATGCATCTACTGTGTGTATAATTACACACATAAATGAACACACTATGCACACACACGCATGCACCTGACACACACACACACCTCTCCCCACCAATCCTATTAAGACATATTTAAGGATGTCTAATGGAAATTGATCAGTGATTAAGATCATTTCAGGTTAATCCAATTAATCAATGCCTGCTGATTAGGATGGCTCGAGGATTCATCACAGCCCTCTTCGGTCCTGCTGGTCCCACGTCGACACCCAGCCGCCAGCCGCAGTTAGCGGGGAATTTTAAACAAGTGTGTCACCTTCAGGTCTGGTTGAGTCGAGCTGAATAAAGACACTCGGTGGAAGGAAGTGACGAGGAAAAGGAAAGTAAGAAGAGTTGTTGTTGTTTTTCATTGAGATAAATTTAAGTGAGCTCTAAGGAGTTACTGAAAGAATGTGACGGTACAACAAAATGAACTGAGATCTTTGGCAGAGCAGCTGTAAGAAAAGGAAAGTATAATATTCACACGTTTTGACCACAGCACATTCAGCTTGTATCTCTATCCTTTGCAGGATGACACAGACACAAACACGTACGGGTGATACAGAACGGACACAGAGCCTTCCACATGCCGTGAGGAAACATTGAAGGTCGATAATTCTTCCTCAGACAGAGGCAGCGTTACTTTGTGAAGACGAAGTAACAGAATCAGTCAAGACAACGCCACAGCGTAAAAGATCGTCCAGTAACATCCCAGTAATCCGACTTTAGTTTAGAACGTCTCCTGACTACAGAAAAAGGAACTGCTCGAACTCAGACAGCCAATCAAATCATTGATCATTGATCGCTTCAGTGTCGTGACCCCGCTCAAACTGCACGTCGAACAACGAGTGACTCAGCAGAAATTTGTGCCAATCCTAAAATGAGTTGAGGTCGACCGAGTCAGGGTTCAAACCGATGACGAGCACGTAGCAGTAGCTCTTCTCACTCACGTATCTACACACTTTTCTCATGAAATATTGGTAACGTTTCAATACGCCTGCTGCTGGATGTGTTGAATTCTAACAGCCATAGCACATCATTGTGCGTGATCGGCTGGAGTGAAACCGAAGCCCGGAGTGAGACCTCGGAGTGCAAGAGGCTGGAGTAAGAGGTTGTTTGCAGAAGTAGCCAGTGGGCACAGACACCCTGTTCATGTGACTGTGATGAGGCCAAAGTACAAATGCTGGAGCCCTGGAAGAGCAGAGGACAGATCAGCGTTGCTTCAATTTATAGAGCAATTTATGGGAAGTGTTGGAGAGAGGCGGGAGCTGCCAGTCCTCACTCTCTCTCTCTCAATCCACCAACACTCGGATGCTCGCAGACACATAAATTTTGCGCACACACACTCACACACACCGCACTTAGAGGACGGCACACCTGCTGTAGGCAGTAAGTCATAGCAGCACAGTGATGCTCACACACTGAGGGTAATTCAGCCTGGCTGAGGGAAGGAACGACTGGAGTCATGCAGGCTACAATCAGGAGTACTAGTTCATTGCACTGTTTGCTGTGGACACCAGTCATTCTTCTGTCTGTCTTCAGGTTTGGTGTTAGCAGGTTAAGCAATGAGTTCCCAGGAGAGGAGGGACACGTAATCCCTCCAGCATGAGTCGTGTATTTCATCAGGACTATCCGAATATGAGAATATCCGTCAGATTAAAGACACAGCATAGCAGCAGTAAGATGAATCTTTTAAGCTGCCATCGTAGTGAGGGGCAGCCGGGCATCGTGCATCTGTGACCGGCCATTATTCACGGAAACTGAAGGGTCTGCCTTTCATGTGTAAGCCCACTTTACCACAGAAATCCAGCACAGACGCTGATCTCATGCCCAAGACCCTGAAATACTTCATCAATAGCTCCTTCACTGGAGGCAGAGCCTGCACCGGTTTCAAGCTCCAGCTTGAGATGTGGAGGTTGTGACTCTCGTTCCAGCTGCTCCTCACACAGCATCGCAAACTGAAGCCAGTTACATATTTAAAATAAATGTTTCAACTGGCCACAGCAGAAAGAAAAAGATCAATACCAAGTGCTGCAGAAAAAACAAAAGGCCAGGCTACCATTAGTTTGACTCTGCTGCCACATGTGCTATAAAAAGATGCATTATTCAACAGTGTGTAGGATGAAGCCACCGTCCATTTAACATGGTACTGCTTATGTAATCGTCATAACAGTCATGCTAAGACGTGTTGAAAATATGACAAAGAAGAAAACATGATGAATTATTCCTGAAGTTATGGAAACAAACAGAAGAAGCAGAACAACCTTCCAGCTTTCTGAGGCCGAGAGAGTGAAACTGTCTTTAATGAACGATTATGGATTTTTAATTTGGTTATATTTCCCCACAGAGACGGACAGGCTGAAAGAGAGAGAGACAGAGACAGAGAGACAGAGAGAAAGAGAGACAGACAGAGACAGAGAGAGACACAGAGAGAGACAGAGAGACAGACAGGCTGAAAGAGAGAGAGACAGAGAGAGAGACAGAGAGAGAGAGAGAGACAGAGAGAGAGACAGAGAGAGAGAGAGAGACAGGGACAGAGAGACAGAGAGAGAGACAGAGAGAGAGAGAGAGACAGAGACGGACAGGCTGAAAGAGAGAGAGACAGAGAGAGAGAGAGACAGAGACAGACAGAGACAGAGACAGACAGAGACAGAGAGACAGAGAGGGAGAGACAGACAGACAGACAGACAGACAGACAGACAGACCGACAGACAGACAGACAGGACAGTAAAGGGCAGTCGTGGGTAGAATGGAAAGCAGAGAGGAAATACAGGAAACGAGACAGGAAATGAGAGCTCAAGTGGTGGATGAAGGAAAGCTCGGCTGATGAACTGATCCACGTGACCTTTCTGGATCATGAAGTACAGATACATCTCGACTTTACGACTTCAGAGTTTGCAAAAACGAAGCGTTCATTCAAACTGAGGAAGCGAAACACAAGAACACTGCGAGCACGATGTTTAGACGTGACTCACAACAAACCCCAAAAGTGCTTTGTTTGTGTGAGGATGAGCGAGCAGGTGTGTACCTTTACACCTGAGTGGTGTGTTTCCACCTCACCAGCCTCTCCAGGTGTTTAAAGGGCTTCGTTCTGATAAACTGTGGTTAGAAAGGGCAGACCGTACTCATCCTCGCTCGCTGTTTGAGAAGAAACAAAAAAAGCCCAAGAATGTGTGAATGACAGCACGATAAAGCAGCCCACTGAATTATTTACCTGCTCCATAAACATTTCCCCCTGCACCTGAAAGAAAAGGGCCGGAGTTATGACAGTAAACCGGTTTCGGCAGCGGCCTCTTCAGGAATAATAGGCCTTTAAGGGCTAAGTTATAGCACGAGGAAGATTCTCCCTGACAATTCACTCACTGCCCCACCGGAGCAGCGCGAGTCGCAGAGCGAGTCGCGGAGCTGTGCTACCTTCGGAAAGCGCCGGAGGGGGCTTGGGAGAGTAATGAAGGGCCGGCGTGCTTACTTCATAAACTTGTCACAGCTCCTTTTCATTTTATTTCCCGAACAAACACGATAATTCCTCCCCACCCCGGTCATGCAGCCGCGGCGTGGGTCAGTTAATAAATGTATCAGTTTACTCCCTAAAAAGTGCGGCAGTATAAAAAACAGCACGGGGATAAAATATGGATGAGGCTGCTTCAGTCCTCCAGGTGTGTCAAGTGTGATTTAATATGAGGAAGGGACGCACGGCGAGGAGGAAGGAGAGACAGACAGGCCGACCTTTGACCTCTGAATAGCAGCCAGTCAGCTAATGCGGCCGAGCTGAACATCAGAAAACAGACCTGCCTGGATCCATCAGCTTTACTGCACGTCAGTCTGTTTGTGGGAGAGTGTGTTTCTGGGATGAGAGGTGTCAACACTGAACGTGTGACACACTGTGTGTGCATATGACTCACACATGTGTGTGTGTGTGTGTGTGTGTGTGCTACATTTTATGACGAGGATCAAACAAACACGAGCATCACCGTGATGATCAGCAGCCTCCGTCTGGTTCAGGTCGGAGTCGGAGGGAGAACTTTATCAAAACAAACAGACAAAGTATTTAAAGCCTTTTCTTCCACTAGTCTGAAAGTATTATAAAAAATATTATATAAAAACTATTTTCATCTTCAGCGCCGACAGAACTGAATGGTGAACGCTGATTTGAGGCTCAGATCTTCGTCTGTGTAGTAAAGTTGGAGAAGTGAAGGCTGCCGTTTGAATCATCGTGTCCGTGAGTGAAGCGTGAGCTGTGTTTGTCCTCTGCCGCTCACACAGCCACAGGCGAGGAAACGGCCTTTCCCGTCGTTCAGAGGGGCTGAGCTGACGGAGCATGAAGGCAACCGTGAAGCCCCAAACCGCCTCCTGACACCGGCCGGCTCGGTGGCTAATCATTACACATCGTCCTCTCATCTGCTCAGCACTTTTTACTCACTCCATCCACCCCAGCACCTCCTCATCTCCCCAGCTCTGACCCCAGTCTCCCACCTCCCTTTGTGCATCACGTCTCCCTTTTTTTGTGTGTGTGACTGTGACAGTTTGTGTGTTTGTGTGTGTTGATGTGTGTGTGTGTGCACTGCTCTGAGAACTACCTTGCATGACCTCCAAATCTGCTGAGCTCTGAGAAAAGAGGAACTCTGCTTTCCCTCCCTCCCCTCCACCCGTTTCTCTCCATGACAACCTCGCTCAGCGGCGAGGAGGAGTCTTACTTCAACGGCGCATCGCAGCCGCTCTGAGGAGGGGAAGCACCGCCTGTCTGCCAACCTCCACATGAAGAGAAGTCACCGGCTTCTCTCCGAGTGTCACTCACGGGCTGCGGGAAAATCGCGACTGGTTAATGTGCGTTTCCTTTTAATAAACACTGACACACAGTGAAAAAGACTTCCTTTACATTTCACACACACGATCCTGCTTCACCTCCTCCTCCTCCACCACCTCCACCAGTAGACAGGGCTCACTGGGCAGCAACTGAGGCATGAGTGACCCCCGCTGACCGCTGCCGAGCCACTGGGACAAACCCACAGGTAGTCGTGCATAATTCCACTTCCTGCCTTCAGTAATGGCTTCTGGTGACCTCTGGCTGCACGCCACCACCCATCATGCCCCATCAACCTCACCCCCGTCCTCAAAGCACGGCACCCCCGCCTCCCCCCGAGGCTGAGTGAGTGTTTTAGGACATACAGTATTCCCTGACTGTCACGTCTTTCTTTCTTCAGCTCATTTGATGGGACGATATCTGTTATCTCACAAACTCAACAACCTCTGAACTCTGATGGTCTCGTATGATTCAGTGACATAAGGAAACATATTTCACTCGTGTCAACACTGACCAATCATTTCCTGCATTGATGCCGACCCCCAAATTTCACCACGCACGACGTTGTTTCTCCACGCGGCTCAAACTATCTGAATATTTCTGTAATAACTAAGTAGCTCTGAGGTTAAACTGTTTTATTTTGAAAACCGACTGGGTTCTCTGTCTGACTTCCTGTCAGCTCAAACTGCTCTGATCAAAAATAAAACATCACATTTCATTGTTTAAAATATATACTGTGTGTATCTGTAAAAAAACAGCACACACACACACACACACACACACTCTGACATGTTGAGGATGTGTTAATTCACCCCTCTAAGTTTCCTTATCATGTCTGCTGCTTGGCCATTCATTAATAGTCCTGTTTTAATTAGCCATTAGTGAACACACTCCCCATGTCAGAGATATGAGATGGGGGCGGGGGGTGTATGATGTGTGTGTGTGTGTGTGTGTGGCATAGAGAGTGAGTGGGAGTAGGCTATACTGCAAGGAAGGTGTGAGGAGTATGGATGTGTGTGTGTGTGTGTGTGTGTGTGTGTGTGTGTGTGTGGACAGCTCCATTCTCCCACTGTGGCGGCAGAACAATTGGCAGGGACACGCTGTTCAGTGGGGCCTCCTCCTCATTATGGGCCCACTGCTCACTTGTGAGCCGTATCATTGTACTGCAAGACAATGGCTGCCAGGGGCCCCACCCGACATGATACCCCCCTCCCCCTCTGCACACACACACACACACACACACACACACACACACACACACCAGTCCATCTATAAGCTGCCCCCCCCCGCACTCCGTCCTCCACATCTCCACCCCGCAGTATCGCCGCACCTGATTGGCTGCAGCGTGGACACCCGTGTCCACAGCGAGGGAAGCGGGGGATTAAGGCTAATTAGCATGAACAATAAAAACAAACAAACACGGACGGGGGAGCGGGGGTCACCGAGGCAATCCCACTGTCTCTCTTAATTAGCATTGTTTACCAAGTGGCACAGTCGGTTCATGATATCAGCGACGCAGCAGCACGCGTCTGTTAGACTGAGACACCAAACATATGTTCTGCATGTGTGTTTGGACTGGCTTCAGGTCAGAGGGCAGTAATATTCATTATTGGCTTCAAATTCATTTGGATCAAACTTTTTTCCACCTTGTGTTGCTCAAGATGTTTCCCGCCTCAACTTTGTTGCATCAATGTTCTCCGTGCTCCTCAGGCAATAATGCAAAAACAAGAAATCTAAATCAGTTCAAGTGCAGAGACACGTGAACTCTGTCAGTCAGCATGAGAAACCAGAGCTCATCCAAGTGATCTCTGCTTTAATAAACATACACGAACATTGAATCTGAGTTAAATCACAAAAGCAGCTGGTGGTGGAGGGAGCGGTCTCCTCACGTCTGGCTACACCGCGGCCACGGAGCACACACATAGAGAATCTGATTTTCAAAATAAAACACCCTGTCAGACAATAGGGAAACTGTACGACTATGTGGCTACGTACTCGTGATAGTTGAAGATCAGATCTAGTTAAACACTTCACTGGTGTAATCCAGAGGTAACCTGAACCCTCTCAAACTGCTCGTTGGCTCACAGGTTGAGGTTTCCATGCACACTCGTGGAGGCACGCTGATGAGCTGAATAAATCGATCGGCACGCCACATGTATAAATATTAGTGATGAGATGATTGATGATAGGATTTCTAAATGTCTTTGGCGTCGGAGAAAAATTGCATTTGCCTCGGAGTGTCTGCCCGTCTGCGGCGCTGAAGGCCCACCCCTGGGGAACACAGAGCTGCAGTGGGGGTCAGTGAAAACTGGGCAAAATCAAAGTGATTAAGGAGCTGCAAATCAATAACGCCTTTATATTAGATTTACTCACCATCCTCGCATCGCACAGAGTCAGCAGAAAGACGGAGGAGGCAGAGGCTGAAATGAACCCACATCCAACTAAGCGTCCTCAGATTGGGTGCCGGTATAAATCTTCAGGCTCGCATCGAGTCTTTGAGGCGTGATGAAATAATGTAATCATCTTCGAATCGAGGGGCGAGGATAAGTTGAGGACTGTCTGTTGTTTCAGTGAGTTCTGTGAGGGAGCTCGTCGGATACAGATGTGAAACAGATCACAACAAGCGCAGGAAGCTCTCATCCAGGGTAGCATGATAGAAATGAATCAGCAGACTGTGGATGGATCTCCTGCTAACAGAGATGAAGCTTCTGCAACACAATCCAGCACTCATCATCCAGAAGAGGAATCCTCTGTGAGCAGACTGACAACAGACTGATACGACTCACAGCTCAACGCTCACATCCGTCTTCTACGCTGTAAAAACTCAATGACTGAAGACAGCAAAGCTCACTTTGTATTTCTGAGTGGAGAGCGCAGAGGAGGAAGTATTCAGATCCTTTACTGAAGTAAAAGTACTGAGTGTATGTAAGTATGATCAGGAAAATGTACTTCAAGTCAGAGTACTCTATGAGTAATCTACTGATCTCTCTTTTTTTGACTTAATCGATTGATTGGTTTGTAAAACACAAATTATCATGAGAGAAACCTCCAGACGTCCGACCAACAGTTCAGAGCTCCAAATGATTCAGTTTGCTGTCTTTCTACAGAAAGACGAGCTGGAAATCACTTTTCATAACACAGGCGGTACATGTCAGACACAGAGCCCTAAACAAATGAAAACAACCAACCACATTTCTTCCAACTTACAAAAAAATGTGATGAAAGTTTAAATATTCTGCTGCTAACTGAATCTGCTGTGAGCAACAGAACCGGGCTCAGCAGCCGGACCGGACCGGGTCGAGCACAGCCGCTGAGACCAACAGGAAATAAACGTCACACTCCTGATACAGAGTGACTCATCCATGGAGGCTGGGAGCACCTCGCTGAATATTTAGGTTGTTCATAAAATATATTTATTTATATTCACACACAGTCAGACAGTCCAACACTGCAAAGGCCAGTCCTGATCTCAGATCAGACCTCCAGCACTCGGACAAAACCAGAACCAGAACCAGAACCAGAACCTCCCCGAGTGAAAAGAATTACACACACAAGCAGCATGTGTGTGTTGTAAATGTGTGTGTTGTAAATGTGTGTGTTGTAAATGTGTGTGTTGTACATGTGCACGTTGTACATGTGTGTGTTGTAAATGTGTGTGTTGTAAATGTGTGTGTTGTAAATGTGTGTGTTGTAAATGTGTGTGTTGTAAATGTGTGTGTTGTAAATGTGTGTGTTGTAAATGTGTGTGTTGTAAATGTGTGTGTTGTAAATGTGTGTGTTGTAAATGTGTGTGTTGTAAATGTGTGTGTTGTAAATGTGTGTGTTGTAAATGTGTGTGTTGTAAATGTGTGTGTTGTAAATGTGTGTGTTGTAAATGTGTGTGTTGTAAATGTGTGTGTTGTAAATGTGTGTGTTGTAAATGTGTGTGTTGTAAATGTGTGTGTTGTAAATGTGTGTGTTGTAAATGTGTGTGTTGTAAATGTGTGTGTTGTAAATGTGTGTGTTGTAAATGTGTGTGTTGTAAATGTGTGTGTTGTAAATGTGTGTGTTGTAAATGTGTGTGTTGTAAATGTGTGTGTTGTAAATGTGTGTGTTGTAAATGTGTGTGTTGTAAATGTGTGTGTTGTAAATGTGTGTGTTGTAAATGTGTGTGTTGTAAATGTGTGTGTTATAAATGTGTGTGTTGTAAACGTGTGTGTTGTAAACGTGTGTGTTGTAAATGTGTGTGTTGTACATGTGTGTGTTGTAAATGTGTGTGTTGTAAATGTGTGTGTTATAAACGTGTGTGTTATAAATGTGTGTGTTGTACATGTGCACGTTTCACACACACACAAAACACTCGAGCACTGTCTGTGAATACCAATTAGTAAATAAATAGCTTTCTGGTGACAATTAGCTGAAGTCGTCTCGAAATGAGCGCCTGCGTGTGCGTACACACTCACACACGTACAATGTGCCCCATGTCTCCATGGAGACAACATGCCGCCCCCCCGCCTCCCACCCCCACCACCACCACCCAACCAGTGTTTGTCTCACAGTAAATCTAAATTGGCGAGTGCAGTTAACCCCCTCACCTCCTCCTCAGCCAGCTCCTAAGTCTGTGGATCTGTGCAGCAGACGATGAGAGAGAATTACAATCAATGTGAGAAAAAAAAAAGAGAAGAAGAAGAAGAGCGGAGGACGGGCGGGGAGGGGAGGGGGTGAAAGAAAAGGCAGGGGGACGTGTTAGCACACACCAGAGCCGGGGTCACGCACAAGCCACATGTTTTTTTACACTCAAGATAAAGAAAGTTTCACTGCGTGTGTGTGTGTGTGTGTGTGTGTGTGTGTTCTGCAGGAAGCTTTGATGTAATCTGTGTATGGATGTATGTGTTTGTATGTTGGACAGGGGGGGGGGTTGAGGAACCTCCAATCTGTTTACAGCTCTGATTGGAATTACACAATCAATTACCACCCCCTGCTGTGGCCCAAATGAGCCAGCCCAAAAGACAGGGGAATTGGTTAAATGTTATTGTTGGGAGGCCATTATCCAACAATCGGGGTGGTTAATGCAAGAAAATGACATTCATTAAAAGGCTCGACGGGAGGCTCCCAGGGGCCAGGCTGCAGCTGACCCTCATTCACCGCCAGGCTTTGTGGACCCTCGTCCACCGTGGGGAGGGGAGATCATGTCAAAGGCACAAAATGCTCCTCTTTTGTCAGAGAGTGGCCTTCAGTCTCTCTCTGCAAGCCTGTGTGTGACAGAGAGGTTCAGAGAGGCAGAGAAAATACCTGTGACTGCGAGCGTGAATGTTTCCGTGTGTGAGGTGACGGCGAGAGGAAAAAAAGGATAATTACATCATTCTGTGAATTAGATGAGTAGAGGGGGAGAGTGATTGAGGCCCCCCCCTTGCCGATGGATGCACATGTAATCCTGCAGTAATGAGGCAGCACCGGAATCATACTCCACACACACTTAGTCCTATAATGTATATCATCAACGCTGCAGCCTGAAAAACAAAAAAAAAAACGAGTGCACTTCTAGCCTGCAACAGTGAGATCATCCATCAACGCAGACAGAGCTATCAAAAGCCAAAAGTCAAAAGTGCGTGCAGACATCAGCCCACAGAGAGACGAGTGAACCGCTCACGTCATTATTTTTGATACAGGATTCCTGAGAGAGATTATTTTTGCAAACTTCCACCAACGCAAAGGCTTTCTTTGTCTTGTTCTATTCACAGAGTCGCAGATAGGACGGCGGGTCAGCGAGAGGAAGACAGCCGTGGCCTTGTTATTTCTGCTCATCCTACAGGAAACAAAGAGCCATTTCATTTATGAGACACGAGGAAGGAATATGTTCCTTTATGCTAAAGAGTCACAATGTGCTGCACAGCCTCGCTGTGAAACACGACGACGGTCACCTGAGTCTGTTTGAGGCTTTAATGCTGGACAGGACATGCAGGTGAAAGGCGGAGCAGAGAGCGGAGGAAGCTTGCACCATATTTCAGAAGCTGTAGAAGAAGCAGACTTGGATTTGACAGGTCAGGGATGCTGCACCTTCAAAGTTTCTGCCCCATCACAAATTCTGGACTCCAGAGTGAGAACCCAAGGACGAAAACTGGAACAGGATGTGTTTGATCAAAATGCAGCTTATGTAATATGATTACCAAGGTGTGGCCCTGAAGGCAAAGTCAGGCAGCTCGGGCTGGTTCTCCTGCTCAGTCGATAGAGGGAGCGTCTGGTTGCAGGTAAGACACGAGTGTGTGCATGGAGACGATTTAATGTATTCTTTGCTAGAACATGTTGTAGGACTAATGGGCTGATTAGAGGAAGGTGTGACAACAGACTGCAGAGGAACGGAGGTGTGAACTGACCAGCCACGAGCAGTGAGCTGGAGTATGCAGATGACTGCTGTCACCGTGATGCGTTCGTCTCCTCATCCACATGATCATCAAGTTTTGGACATTCTTCCGTATACGCCCGTCGTCTCTGACATCTGATCAGCGCTGAAAACTCTTAGAGATAACCAGGACGGGGAGAGGGGGAAGATCCCAGCAGCGTGCCGCTGAGGACTGAATCAATTTTGTGCATCGCCAGGTCTGCGGCTTATTGAACACACAGATTGACCCTCCTAAAGACGGCTGGTACCTCAAAGCCAAACACTGACCTCTGACACTTGACCATCTGTTGGATCCTGGAGAACAGAGAGCTGCCAGGAGAGCGAGAATAAAGCGCCTCAGTGTTCGTGTTGGCAGGAAAACTGTATTTGTGCAGATAAAGCGATCAAATAGAAACCTAATACAGTAATTACAAAGCAATAGTTTAATGAAATGTTCTGCTTGCTACAGTTGCATGCTGCCTAGAGTGAGCCAGGCTCATCAGAGAGAGGTGAAATCATTATCACAGGCACCTGTTATGGCAAAGAACAGGTGGAGCTATAGCGTTTTTAATCTCACATCTCAACGGATATTATCAGGATGTGTGCGGGTGTGTGTATCTTTGTGCCAGGATGCTGTGTGTGTGTTAGTGCTGAGCTAAGCCTCTGATTGAGAAACAAGCCACAGTAGCAACATGCCTCGCTGTTTCCCCAGCATCTGTCTTGAGCAGCATGGGGCCTCGGTGCATGAGGGAGGGAGGAGGAAGCCACGGAGAGGCGGCTTCCCTTCATCTCTGATTCCTCTCTCTCTCTCTTCTCATTATTTGGGAGGCAACATTCGAGTTTAAAAAAGACCCTCTCCCTCTCTCCCTCTCTCCCTCTCCTCTCGTCTCAGTGTGAGTTTTTTTGTCTTCCATCATCTGCGAGTCAGCGCCGGGTCATATCACAACACGACGTGCTCTGCTGTGAGTTTAGCACCAGACACGCCAGCTCCCCGCCACTTCCTTTGCACAGACACAGTTTCTTTGAGACACACTGCGCCGCACTGTCAAAACACTGGAGCTAGATAAGGCGGATAGTCGAACGGAGGAGCTGCCCTGAATGTCTGGAAAAGCTCACTACTACTTCCCTCTTCTTCTTCTGTGTTTTGTGGAATACGTAGCAGCGGTGGAAAAAATAGAAACAAAAGAACGGATCCCCGTGGAAACGTTTTTAAATTAGTGTCTGAATATAGGTCAAGTAAGGGTAACGATTTATTTATGAAGTAACACATGCAGTCAACACAAACACCTCTGAAGACTAATAGACATAATAAGGGACTTCTCGTTGCTGTATTTATCATCTCTCTTTAGCTGTAATGATTCGTAATAAAGGCGCAAAATGAAGTCGGCCGGCTGTGAGATGATCAGCTCCATATGCCGGCTCTGCTGGGATGCTGCTTCGTAGAGTTTAACCAGTCCAGAGTTGGATTTGAGGAATGTCTTTAGTTTGAAGTCAGCGGCTGCAGAGACGCACCTTATTCCCCAGACAGCCATGTTGAACTAACACATACAGCACGGCACGGCGTGGGAGATACATCTTGTTTATGTGCTGCTGCATTAATGGTATGAAGTCTTTCTATGTAATGGCCTGTTTTCATGCTCAGTGTCTTCCTGCAGTTCACGTCCGAGCCTCACATCAGCTGCAAGTCAAACGTCCATTTCAAAGAATAAGCGGACTCTGAAGAGCTTCCTGAGCGTTTCCTAGCGAAGGTTGAACAACTCCGAGTGTCCTTGAAGAGGCAGACGTGTCTATAAATAGCCGTGGACTGTAAGTGTGTGTGAGGCTGGAGCAGGGCGGCATCTCAGAGCCAACACAACATGTCGTGTTTTATGAGCCATGCTCGCCTTCATGTGGCAAACCTGGCCTTCTGTCCTCTTCCATCACACGTCAGAACGCCAGCACGGCGAGCAGACACAATCCTTTTCAGACTCAGGGTAATCAAACAGTCGCTGTGAAACTTTGGAACTTTTCTAATGATCTCAGTTAATGTTCAACGTGTTTTTGGGATCAACTGTGGTCCGATTTAGAGGTTAATATTCTTGTTGGAAAGAAAAGATGAACATTTAACAATAATTAGAACAGAGATCCAAAATCTGAATTTCAGACGAGCAGCTGTCTCAGCTCTCTCTGATTCCCCTGAATTAGGTTCAGTTCCTTTTGAAAGGAAACTTACAAGATCTCTCTGTAAACTTCACATCATGAGAAATCATTTCGACGCTCATGGTTAATTCAAGATCAGCATTTTGACTTCCAGCATCTGCATGAAGATGAAGACCACCAAAGGTTGTGGACACCGACCAGACTTCCACTGAGATTCTGGCAGAGCAGTTGCAGGTCAAGAGCTCACAGGGTGGACAGTCATGCACTCATCACGTTCTCATACATGAAATATTATTCCGTCTTCATTGGCTCCTCTTTCACCCCGGCACTGATTCTGCTCGCCGGTTTAGCTGGACTGGGATTCAATTCAATCCACATTTTGAATATTCATCTGATTCAAATGAATTCTTCCACTGTCAAGATGCCAGACAACTGCATTCAAATATTTACGGTTCTTTTTTTAGAAATGATTCAGTCTGCCCTTCACACCCGCGCCCTGTGAGGGGACGTCAAAGCGGAGAGTCGGTTACATTAAAGTCTAAATTTGCTTTAAACTTCAGTTAGCAGGTCAGCACCACCCTCCACGCCCTTCAAAATAAAAGTCTGAGCTAGAACCTGTTTTTCAAAATGCAACTCTGGGTTAAAAAAGTAATTTATTACTTTATGTAAATTATTATCAGATTACTAATTGCTCTCTCACATGAAGTTGTAGAATATCAACCAACACGTGTGTCGTAACTGTCCCTGTTTGTTTTGATCCAAACCAGAAAAAGATTCTTAAAGCGAGAAGATCGCTTCACAAGAAGCAGTTTCTTCTCAGAGTGTGTGATGGTAGACTCTCGACAAACAACTTCACATCCAGAGACGTTTCTGCTGAGTAAGGCTACCTGCAGAGGAGTCAGAAACTAAACGTGTCGACAGAAGGGTTGAGATTCTCAGCATACACACTGAGGGAAGCCAAGTCCAGAAGAAAGCCAAGTACACAAACAATAGTTTGCTTGTGTCAAGTGAAGGAGGCATATCATTAACACCAGAGTTGTAACTGGAAGGGGCCAATCAACACCTGTTATCACGCGTACACACACAGATTTGTGTCAGAGCCTCCAAAGTGACATTTAACCATAAAAACCAAATATCCACGAGTCGAGACAAACCCATCGGAGCTCGCCACATCCAAGCGGACTCCTGTTGTTTCCTGAAAGGCAACACATTGGCTGTTATGTAGCACATTCTTATAGCAAAGCCGGGCCTATATAAAGCAACGATAAGACGACTGTGGTGTTTCCAAGCGAGTCATCTCCGGCAGCCAGCCTAGCTATCATTATCTGTTAAAGAGCCTCCGTCCCTATGGATCATCATTACGAGGCGCATTAGAAAATACTTTGATTAAACTCCCCTAATCCAGCACAGACAGCTGCAGTCCATTCACAGCTGCCTAATCTCCCCGCCACTAAATACCACCGAGACAATGGGCAACAAATGACAACTTACGTGAGGAGGGGGGGTGAGGCAGAAATAAAGGAGGGAGAAAACAAAGAAAAAGAGGGAGAGAAAAGGGAGGGGAGAGCTGATTCCTCTATCAAAGACGGGCGGTAAACAGTGCTGATGGCAAGCCGTATCATGCCAGGAGATGGCTGATGCTTTCTGTGAAATGAAAGGGGATACAGAGAAAGACAGAGGGAATGTGAGGTACGGGGTAAAGAGTTTCGTGAAAGAGACCGAGGAGGGAGGGAGCTGCGACTGAGCTGGAGTGCACAGGGAAGAAAAAGGGGAGATGAGGAGGAGGGAGGGGTGGAAGGAGCACGAGCAAGAGGAGGAGGATGATGGAGTTGCGTCTCCCCTCGGCTGGCAGATGAAATGTTGCACATGGAGGAGAGATCTCTTTCACCGCGACTACAAACAGGGCGAGGGCGCTGATGGGAGCTCGCCGCAATCAAGATGAGAGGAGAGAACGAGAGTACAGAGAGAAAGAGAGAAAAATGAAACTACTCCTCAATGGTACAAATCACCGCAGGGAGGTTATCAGGGCCGTCGGCAATCACTATAATGACAACATGGTGTGACATGATAGTTACAGCACTCAAAGAAAATCATTCGCCGAGCTGGGGAAGAGATAGGCAGGCGGGCAGCTTCATAAATACTGGTCTGTGAAAGGGTGTGTGTGTGTGTGTGTGTTGTTGCTACATGTATGTGTCCGGGTCCACGTGTCCGTCTCAGTGTTTAAGATGATGTTGTTGGAGGACAGGCAGCTGAGTGAGGAGGCGCGAGCTTAAACATTTGTTTTGATTTCTTCTCCATCCTTTCAGTTTTCAGCCAGCTGCAGCTTACGACGACGTCCACGACATCTTCTAAACGAGCAACCAGCTGTGCAACCATGTTGTTCCTCCAAAGGAAGGTGCATCCTGATCAGATACCCAAACTAGCTCAACTCTTCTGACTCCTCCTCGATGTAGAACCAGAGCACGCTGCACAGATTACACTGTACATGTCCTTCAACGTCTGAACTAGGCTGCTCACTCGCACAGCGATGGATGGAGTCATGTTCTGAGACAGAACGATGAACTCATCTCCTATCACGCATTAGGGATTAGTTCATAAATGTTGCTCGCAACTGGCCCCGAACATTTCGATGCCGTTGAAGAAAAGTGAACTTCAGATGTCTGAAGTCTGAAGTTATTTCTTCTTTGCATCACGTGCCGGCGTCGACACTTCTCTGTGTTTCAGTTAAGGAACTAAAACGTCGCAGGTAGACGTCACACTGCAGGTCATGGTTGGGCTGTGACGTCACAAAAGATTTCTTGATAGCGTATTATCACGATATTTACGGGACAAAGTATCCCTAAGTATCAATAACATATTTGTCAATCGTTTGTAATGTTATTGATGGTTTCTGATTGACCTGCAGCGTTAAACAGATGAGTCTATATGTGATTTGTTTTGTTTTCCAGGGTTCATTTCCTGATAATAAAACTCAGCCGACACTCAAGTTGAAATCAGCCGGAGGAGAAAATGCCATTTAACATGAAAACATCGTTAAGCAGAAAGCCGGTGTTCAGATTCGACACACAGGTGAATTTAATGGACAAATTCAATCTGAAATCATCACCTGGACTCATCTGGTCAGTCTATTTGTTGGGAAGAGCAAATATCATTAAGGTGTGTGTGTGTGTGTGTGTGTGTGTGTGTGTGTGTGTGTGTGTGTGTGTGTGTGTGTGTATGGTAATTTCCCTGAGCCATGCCGAGGCGCTTCTGGATGAATCATACATGGACATGCTCACAACACCCATGCTGTGGAATAATGAGAGCCAATGAAGTGAAGAATATGAACACACCTAGTCTACAACGACACGTCTTTCTCACGCGCTCGCCTCCCCCCTCCTCCTCTTCCTCATATCCATCACCGCCCCCTCTCTTCTTCTCTGATCTCCCTGCGAAGGTGTGCCGTACAGCGGCGTGGCGCCTGTTTGCGGTGTGAGCATGCATGTATTATTACACAGCTACCCTGCGTGATGGCGGGGAGAGGTGGTGCGACGGATTCGGCTGCCACGGTTGTTATGCGGACGGATGATTGTGCCTGGAAACGGGAGAGGTCCAGGTTAATACGGCTCAGCTCCACGTCGGAGAGGCTGCTGGCAGGGGTCAGAGGTCGGCTGATGAGAAAGCACAAAGCTAGCGCCGGGCTTCTCTCTGTGTTTGTGTGTGTGGGCAGCGCAGAGGTCAGGGAGAGTGAGTCACTGCACAGGCCCACACACACACACACACACACACACACACACACACACACACGGATAAAGACACACAAGGCTGGGTTGTACTTTGATGCACGTGCGTTGTTCTGCCGGGCCTTTGCTGCAGGGCCTCTTAGGTTTTATTTACAGAAAATCAATTAAAAACTGGTCTTAGCTCTCAGGAATGCAGCAGCAACATCATCATGTCTTAGTGCAGAGTCTTCTTCTACACCCAGGAAACAATTCGCACAAAACATTGTGCTACTTAGAGAAGTTTCACTCAACGCCTGCAAATGTTGCTACAATCCAAAAACTAAAGAATCTGACGTGTGGAGAGATTCAGAGATTCAGAGGATGGAAAAAGAATTAGTTTGACTATTCACGTGCAAACTTGCATTTATTCTTCTGATGTTTACCTTGATTAACATAAAAGTCGGAGTCTGAGGAGGAACGACGACTTGTCACAGCCCGGAGACACAGGTTTGTTTCAAAAGCCGAAAAAATGTGAAACCAAACGTTAAAACACTGAAAACAAAACATGAACATGTGGCAGCAAAACTGGAAGAAAGTGGAAACACAATTTATTCTGGCTTTTTGAGTTAAAGGAGCAGTTTGTGGCATCTAGCTGCTGATTGTAACACCCTCACCTCATGTTCAGTTGATTGTACGTTAATACAAACAAAGTTATCAATATTATATTCTATAAATCTGACACCCTGCAGCTTTCAGCCTACATTTCCCATAATGCAATTCCGTCGTGTATTTTGCAGTGCAGCTTTCTGCAGGCTCGGTGTAAACGAACCCTGACGACATCACGATGACATCATGAGAAGATGCTGCTAATCAGCAGGTGACGACGCCCGAATGATCTGAGATGAATCCACCAGTGAAGGCTCCATAACTTCTTCACCTTGAGCTCGAGTGTCGTCTCAGACAAACAGTCAATCCGTTAACGACCAGAAGCGACGGACCTGCTCATCCAACGTAAGCCCCGGTCACCTCGCCCCTCTCTGAGGCCCCCGCAATCATGGAAACGATCCCCGCCGTCCACTGGACGTTGAGACTCCGCCGTGCAGAGACAGTATCAGTTAGAGGCCATTTCCATAATAACAGCTCATCATTCAAAAAGGTCCTTTTGTTTGCTGCATAACAGGAAACTGTCAAGATGTCACCCACCGGTAAACAGCAGAGGAAGGGTCTAATTGTGGTCGGTGGTAGCTCGGTGAGGACGAGGAGGAGACGGTATAGAAGAGATACAAGTGGAAACACTCGAGAGATTCACAACGGGAGGAATCAAAAGCAACACGGCCCAAAGGAGGGGAGCGCTGATTGGTGCGATCCGAATCACACCGACCGTCTCGGTGAGTCACCCCGGCATCAAGAGCACACTTTAGCCGCCGATATTTCCCGACCTAAAATTAAACTCCACGGAGACGCTGATTCAAGTCCGGGGCGGAAGGGATGAAACAAATTTAACATTAGAAAATTGTCAATCTCCCACTCTAAGTCATCATTATTGCTCCCCCGGAGCTGTTTACTCGCAGAGTCTGGAAGTGCATGTTGCAATTTTACCTGGAACTTTGAATTTATTGTGCGAGCGTGTGCGTGGAATTATAAGCACATTTATTTGACGAGGTGGGAAAGTTGCAGATGTATGTTTGTGACGTGTAACTGAGCAGCGGGAAGAATCCTGTTCATCCACGACCTGCAGGACAGTCTTAGAAACGTTTGGTTTGATGGTTTTATTGCATAAAAGTCAAAATAATGGAAATCTTATGACCTTTTTCAGAGACTCCATCAGTGGTTAGAGTTCGCTCAGCTGTTATGTCACACTGACACTGATCGCTTCAAGATATATCTGCTCAAGCTTCACTTTGGTCGTCAGTGAAGTCAAGTCGACTCTCAGCTCCTTGTTTTTGTGTCTGGAGTTGAGTCACGTCTTCATCTCGATCTCTGATGTACGACATCGACACGTGAAGGCTGATCCGACGTCTCCACACTCCGATGACTCAATTTTACAATTAACAAGCAACATGTAATCCTCGTTCATTTCAAACCCAACAGATTTCACATATCTCGGGGCTCCTATAGTTTGAACGGGCACGAAGCCAGAGCTCACACAGACACACACTTATCCTCCTAAGCCATGACAGGCACACACACACACAACTTTCTTCACACCTTCCTGTGTGTGTGACAGGAAATCACCAGCAGCCACTCGACCTAGGAGCGATTTCTCCTCATCTCTGCCGCTCCTCGCGGGCCTCTCAGCATCCACTCCTTCCTCAGACCTGCTCCTCCACGTCTTTTCCACCCTCATTGCCTCTCACATCATTTGACATCAAAGGGGCCGCGACGACTCTCGCTGTTTACCCTCCCTAGCAGGCGCTCATTACAAAAACATCAAAATAAGCCGTGCAGAGAGGCAGGGCGAATTAATGATCTCCCTGTGCCACCGGTGCCCTGCACGCCCTCCCAACCATGCCAGGCCATTTGATGCAGAGCAAATACACTCTGATACACGAGCATGTGGAGGCCAACGTGTAGCTCCATGAAGACGCATGCATGCACATCTGAATACTCACACACACACACACACACACACGCTCAAGTGCCAAGGCCCGTGGCTGCTAACGATCGTTCAATTAGTGGAAATTAGGGAAGCATTGTGAGGTCCGTGCTGCGACCATTAGTTGTTGGAGAAAAGGACAAGGAGTGTGGGCCAGATTAATCCCAGCAGAGCGAGGTGGAGAACCTCGACAGTCCCCATGCAGTCGGGCTTTTTGACACCAACGACCGGGTCAGGGTGCTGACGGCGTGATGACGGAGGCCTCGACAGAAGCAGGAGCTGCAGGTGAAGCGGCAAAGATCTGAGCTGAAATCTCTCTCTGCGTTATTAGCAATGCTTGGTGGGCGCAGTCAGCTGATTCATGGCGACGCGCTCATTAGACGAGCAGTCTGAAGCAAACCCTCATTAGATCAAGTGATTTCATACAAATTGCAGCAACGCCGATTGTTAAATCAAAGTGCTTTGCCAATGCATTGTGACACAACACATACATCAGCGTGCACAGGTCGCTCTGCAACACATGGCTTTCCCCATGCATGTAATGCCAGGTTTTTATTTGGAAATTAATTCTTAATCTAATCTATACAGCCCTATTAATAACTATTATAAAGCACACCCCAGTCATGAATTAATCAGGGATTGGTAATTAGTGTAAAATTTAAATGCATGTTGTAAACCCACATTGAGTGTCTGGCACTAGACGGAGGTGCCAAGCCATCGCTGTACTAATTAGTTTGCAATTATGTTTAATAAGTTCTGTGGAAGCCAATCATCTTACAGTCGGGGAGCTGGGCTCTCCTGATACAGGCACTGTGGAGCCAACATGGAGGAGGCAGTGATGAACATCGCATCTTTTTCCTTTATTCATCTGAGGAACGTCTGCTGAGCAACGCATGCTCCATTTTAAGCAACACTCGGTTAAACGCACTTCCTGCTGGGAGCTTCCCGACGTCACACTTCCTCTGCGCTTCACTTATTTTATGATGAAGTGTAATTCTGGTGTTTCCTCTCAGCTTCCTTGAGCTACTGATTTCCTACATTTCCCAGAGTTCAAGAACAATCAATATCCCAGAACGTGTAGCAGCAGCTGTAGGTTATGATGTGCTGTGTGAGGGTGGTGGGAAGCTTCATTCTTCCAGGTTGTCTGGTGGTGGAGAAGGAGTCCAGCAGAGGTTCATTAAAGTCGCCCTGCAGTCAAACTGCAGCCGCCAATATGAAACTTAGATTAAAATCCACTGGCAAAGTGAGTCAAGTGCTCAGATGTACAACCAAACTGTGAGTCGATACATTACTCAGCGTTTGAACTCACTGAAGCTTTCTGTTGGTGTCTAAGCTTCTTCGACAGTCACAGACTCTCTCAGTATTCTCTGTTCTATGAAGACATCGTGCCATGAGGGACCGTCCGACTTAATAACCAAAGATTTCATGTAACACGAGTAAACAAACGTGAAAGCATCATGTTAGACCTTTGATCAAGGAAATTAAAGACAAATTTAAAGGACCAGTGAACTTCTAGGCTGCTGTAGAAACCTGTAGGACCAGCATCTGTAGATAGAAAAGGCTCGCACACTGGAATTCACTAACACTAACCCTAACAGCTAATTTAAGCTTCATCTCTACCCGGTGTGACAGTGATGGAGTTACCTTGGAGTGATTTTGTAACGGCAGGTGTTCCCGTTCTTCCCATTCTGTTGACAAGCCGTGAACGCAGCATGACACCCGTACCTGCAATGAAATAGTTTCTGGTGTCAGCCTCCATTATTTACATGTCTGACATGTTTTATTTCCAAAGTAAAACACAAAGACATGTCCCCCAAAAAAAGTAAGAAAGAGGCAGCAGCATGCACATTTTATTTCAAAGATGAAGAACTTCGACTGGACGAGGGGGAAGAAGTTTATCACACAAACATCAACATGACCTCCTGATAAAACAAGAAGAAGATGTGAAAGTTAGATGAACTCATGGAGGGATGAAACAGTCCAAATAATAAAGAAATCAGCGCAGTGAAGGGTTTGAATGCATGAACCCTGGCTCGATATCTGCCAGGCTGAGCGCTGGCTACATTGTGAATTCACAAAAGCGTTTTTGTGGAACTTGGCCGAGGACCAAAAAACCTCTAAATGGCTTCATGGGCTGGTTTGTCAATGGTCAGCTGAGGGTGGAGATGGAGGGAGATGGAGGGAGGAAAGGGAGCAGGAAAGAAGGGAAGAAGGAAAGAAGGGTAGACCCGGACACAAAGGATCCTTCTAGCTTCTCAAACTGAAATATTCCTCGTGGGATTTGGCAGAAATCAGTTTCTGTCGTTGGAGATGAGCGACGAGGAAACATATTAGTCATTAAAACTCTGACAGCTCACTACAAAGATCTCCTCCTGAGCTCATGGCAACACATTGGGCCTAACGGCGGGATTCAGCTGGGACTCTTGGCTCAGGCTCTTGACTCGAACGGGCTCTGGGAGTGTGTGTGTGTGTGCGTGTGTGTGTGTGTGTGTGAGCTAACAGTCGCTGCGGTGCCATTTGGACCGGTGCCTGACACCCTCCGTGTTAATAAGAGTAATCAGTGCCCCCATGCCTGCTACCAGCCTACATAGCACAGCAGAGACATGGCACAGGCCTTCGCCGCCACCTGAGTGTGTTTACCCAAAACACACATCACCTCCCCCGCTACACACACACACCTCATAGAAGCTAATGAGGGGGAAATGCAGTCAATACAGTACAATTGATCAGCATTGTCCGGCGACAGCATGTGATCGATTGGGTTTCCCTCGCAGTAATGCCTCATTAGCCGCGTCTTCGGCACACATGAGCAAACACACAATCAGACGTAATGCATCGCGCCGCAAACAAATCATAGCGTTTAATTTCAAAGCGCTCGCCGGGCTTTGGTTCATTTCGCAGAGAACGCCTCGTGTACGTTTGCAGTTGGATGAATGTGCCGCCGCAGCTGCATTCCATATGTTTTCATTAATATCAATTGTGTGATATCAATATTAGGACTGTGTGTGTGTGTGTGTGTTGAACAGTGTTCGCCTGTTGAGGCACTGCAAGTCGGAGGAAAACAATCAAACAGCAGTTTAATTTTAAAACTGAAACTCCCTGCAGCAGCACGTTCCATTAATATGCAGCGTTCAGCTGAGCTGTTGTGACGTTTCCAATGTAATTACTTTAATCTCAGCGCGTGGAACACTGCAGTGGACTGAAACACAGATCTGTTGAAGTAAATATCTTCTTCTCTGCATAAAAGATTTATTTCTCTCAAAGTTTGTTCACAAATTTAAAATAAGAAGTCCCAAAATAATTCATTCATCAGGCTCTGAATTATTTCACAGAAGCTACATTTATTTTTATTTTAAGAGAGTGAAGTAATTTCCCAGCTTGGGATAAATAAAGTATATCTATCTATCATGAACGCCCTGCTAGAAGTGGATCCAACCTGTGGATTGAGATTATTAACAGGATCCGGCTGAAGCAGCGCGGCGTAGTTCAACTCTCACTGATCTGAGAAGTTTGGAGATGATCTGAAGTATAATCTCTTCTTCCTGAAGAACATTTCTGGAGTTATTAGTTTAGTTTCTTTTACATTTACACGTAACAGTTTAATTCAGGCTGCGGCTTTTATTTGATTGTGATTTAAAGAGCTTCAAATATATTTGAGATATCAGCTCTTACTGACTTTAGTCACCCTGAGGTTCTGTGTTCGAGGTTCTCTATGTTTGAGTTCTCTGTGTTTGAGGTTCTGTGTTTGAGGTTCTCTGTGTTTGAGGTTCTGTGTTTGAGTTCTCTGTGTTTGAGGTTCTGTCTGTTTGAGGTTCTGTCTGTTTGAGGTTCTGTGTTTGAGGTTCTCTGTGTTTGAGGTTCTCTGTGTTTGAGGTTCTCTGTGTTTGAGGTTCTCTGTGTTTGAGGTTCTCTGTGTTTGAGGTTCTGTTTGTTTGAGGTTCTCTGTGTTTGAGGTTCTGTGTGTTTGAGGTGCTTCTTGTCAAAGTAAGGATGGATTGTTTTGTTGGAGCGTCCGCCGCCTTGCTGGACGTAAACTGAAGCTGAAGAGCAGCACAGCCTTTACAGAGTGAAGCAAACTGGATTGGCTGGAGTCCAGAATCATTTTTATTATGTTTAAAGCTGCGAGAAGCTCAAATTCACTTTGATCTTCTGCGTTTACAGCGGCATATGTTCTCTGAGAGACCTGTCAGGTGTTTGTTGTCGTGTTACGGAGGAATCTCTCCTTCCGCTGGAGAACTTCCACCGTGGAGGCCCACGTGCAGACCTCTGCCCAGCTCAGATGTGTGTCTGTCCTCTGGAGGGACTCGGGCTGGATTTGAGGCGCTGTAATGTGAGATATGGTTTGTGGTCAGGCTGCATGTGTGTATGTGTGTGTATATGGCGGTCAGGAGGTAAATCTCTGTGTGTGCATATGTCCATTAGTGTATTTACGTGTGCGCCTGAATGTGTACGGATGTGAAGTGGTAAGTGAAACAAAGTGTGTGTGTGTGTGTGTGTGTGTGTGTGTGTGTGTGAGACCAAACACTGCTCCCATAGAGGTGTCTCCTAAGGCACACTGCTGATCCCTGGCCAGACCACTGCTTCCTGAGGCCTGCATGGATGAAAAATATCCCCAACGAGTGAGCTCACACACAAACTCACACACAACTCTGTGGAAAGCCCACTTGTCTGCCTGGAAAACCCTGGAGTCCTGAGGGACTGGATTCCCTCAGAAAACACACTATTCCTCTCACAGTGTGGGCAGTGTGCTTGGAATCAACTAGCAGAGGACGAGGAGGAAGAAGCAGCCCTGGGCGGACGGTTCTCGCACTCTTTCATTGGGAGGACTCTCCGGAGGCGTCCCCCACCGTCTGTTCTTCAGCGTCCCACTTGAACCTGAGATTGAAGCAGCGAGAAGCAGAAGAGCAGTCAAAGACTCCCCTCAAGCCTCTCTTCGCTGTTTGCCTTTCATCTTGGAGCTCGCGAGTTCCTGCGGTTCAGAGCGCCGCTCCAAATAGAGGCGAACGCGACGTGTGTTTGCCCATTAAGGCCGAGAGTCGACCTGTCAAGCTTTCAGTCGCCCTCAGCACCCGGCGTGAAGACTGAACACATCTTTATAGCTGTTACGGGAGGAGGGCGAGGTCGGCGAGGTGTTTCGTCGTGTGTCAGTCAGCAGAAGTGTGAGTGTGTGTGAGGTGGCAGAGGGGTGGATCGATCAAAGATGTCTGATTAAGACGAGGAAGGCGGCTTCCCATTTCCCTCCAAACCAAAGGCAATCCTGCTGCATGTAGATTGGGTGTCATTCAGCCGCGAGCCGCCTCTGACTTGTGTACATGGACACACATTAACCACCGGGGCCGATTGCCATAATGACAGTAATAGAGAAAGCCTGATGACAGACAACAGAATAGCACTTTGGCCAAGGTTGACAGAGAAGGAAATAAGCAAAAAGATTTTTCTGAAGGTCTCTTTTTTCCTCCTCGGCTAAAGGTGCTCATTTGCCGAGGTGAAACGGTTGCGACACCGCAAGCGGGGGACAATTTCCCTCCCATCAAGTGTGTGTTTAATTTTCCTTGTCCCTTTTCTCGGAGCAGCTTGTGTGTGAAGGCTACAATTGATGTTAACGTCTCACTTGATTGTACAATTTCTGTGCTGGAGGCCTTCCCTCGGCCATTACCAGTAATCCGTAAACATATTTGGAGTCTTTGTGTCGGCCAAACTTGTGACGGGGCCGTAGCCTCTTTTGTCCGGTAACACCTTCAGGAATTTCCTCGCTCATGCCGTTTGTTGGGTTAGCAGACAGCACCTGCACAAACACACAAATCCTCCCGTCACATCCATAAAGCCGCGCATACACGGGGTTTTGTTTCATAAATCCGGCGGTGAATCGCGGTAAAGCCTGATTTTTACTCCTATAGTTACTCTTAATCACCTCTTTGCATATCAATACTTTGTCCTGATCCATCGCTGTTTAAACAGGATTTATTATGTACACGGAGCCAAGAGTAATGCAGCCGAACAACATGCTGCGTTACATCAGGAAGCTCCGAACGTTCTGTAAGTGTTGCAGGGAGGACTGACTGTGCATGGAGTCATGTTATACTGAGTCTGTACAGAAACAGCCCGTCAGACACAAACACTAGGAAAGTCTGACATTGACTGAATGTTAGTTATTGGTTTGGTTAATGGGAGCTGGCTGATCAGGTTTATCATCAGCTGATCGTCTTCATGAACTCGCTCACAAGCAAATCCTCTCCAGCAGCAACGAGTTCAACTGAAGCTGAAGGATGCCTGCTCGGATTTGACTCTGCAAAGTCAGAGAGAGTTGGACTGTACTGAGACGAGGCGGCGTTTTATAATGTGAGGACGGATGCATGTGAGAGGCAGTAATCTGCGTCTCCCTCTGTGTATCTGTCTTCATATTCAGCACACAGCACAGCCCCACAGGAGGAGAAAAAACACAGTGGTAGTTATGCTAAATCAGCAGAGTATAGTATTTGTAAAGCGGAGCTTGCTGTTCAAACAAAGCGTGATTATATTTCTCGCCTCCGCGTTTTCCCCTGTCCTCCTTTCCCATTTTTCCAGGTGAGAAGATTATGTGGCTGGGTTTGTGTCATTTTGCTCAAATTGCACACATCTGACAGCCCGGAGAGTGAGTGTGTGTGTGTGTGTGTGTGTGTGTGTGTGTGTGTGTGTAGCTGCTGCTGTACTGTATGTTTGCATATCCGCCTGTGTTGTGTGAGAGCGTGTGGGCATCCTGTGGGTGTGTCTGCAACTAACGGGAGCATCGGCGGTGAAAGGTTGGCCTTCGGTGTTGGTGGACCTCTAATTTGTTCCGCCACGGCAGAAGTCGGCTAATGCAGCGCACCTGCTATCCCTGTACCATCATTAGCTGGTGCAGAACGGCAAAAAGGTCAAACATAAACAGAGAGATCACAGAGAGGGAGAGAAACACAGACTGAATGAGAAGAAGAAAAGAGAGAGTGTGTGTGTGCATGAGAGAGATAGCGGGAGAGAGATGAGCGTTAATGTGGGGATGATGAGTGGGCGTGGGCTGCCCAGGCATGGAGCGATGCATGATGGGAACACTTCACACACCCGGGGCGCCTGCCTCTGATCTTGGCAAACAAGCCCCAAACACGTAGGCACGCCGGCTGCACACCTGTGCACAAACAAACAAACCGACTCACATCGGCTGTGCACGCCGGTTCATTCATTTCCATTAATTCTGACACAAAGAAGAAAAAAAAAAACATCCATCATGCATCGTGAAAACCAGCCGCTTCCTATCCGGACAAGACGGCTTTCGAGACGCGGGACTAGAGGAAGGTTTGGAGCTAAATTTCCAAGACACACGCGCAACAGAACCGTCCATGAAACACAACATTTAGTTACTCTCGGGCGAGTCCGGCTTGACGAGGAGCACCGCCTCGGTCCTGAACGTCTCGCTGGAGGAGCTGATGCGAAGGTTAGGAGACAGGAATCAGAGACAAAGACAGCACGTGTTGACAGACGTGAAAACAAGTCATCACATTGATGCATGTGGCAAAGAGGGACGAATAGTCCCCTGACTACGCTTGGCTTGACACACACACACACACTGGATGCTGTCTCCACATACCTGGCTGCGAGCTAATTAATGGCTGTGGTATTTAGGAGTGTTGGACTAGACAAATATGACAGAGACAGGGACAATTAGTTTGGCCGTTTAAGCTACATTAACTCTCTCAGCTCTCACACCTCAGTGCCGAGGCATCAGTCCTCCCGTAGGAAAGCAGCACTGCGTTCATCCACTCAACAACGATCGCAGGACGAAATAAAATACCAGGGGACGGTTGTTTGTTGTGCGGCATAAGTGGGAATAAATTTCAATTATCTGCCGTGTCACTTCCTGAGCTGTGTTTCTTGGATTTCTTTGGAGGTATACGAGATGTTTGAGGTTGGAAATGTGTGTGTGTGTGTGTGATTAATATTCCTCCACAATGTGAGCTTTGTTTTAGAACTAAGCGGATATATTTAACACTGATTATGTTCACATGCACAGTATAAAGTATATCAGACAAAGCAGAAGCTTCATTTTAGTCTGGAAATGAATTTAAGGTGGAAAGGTCTCAGAGGAACTCTAATGTAATGATACTGGCAGGTGTTTCTATTATTTTGTCCAGGTGAAGGTTGGCCACTGAAAAACTAAACTTGAGTCCTTAAATGTCACCAAACAGGACCTTGAAAGTAATTGAAAAGGCCTTCAATGTGGACGCCCCTGGAACAGATTGACTGCTGCAGAGAGACACAATTACAATTTCCACAGTCCGTCCAGCGCAGACAGATAAAGTCAGTCCCAGCATGGAAGTGGCTTGTGTTCAGTGAGGGGACCTGTCCGGAGGTCGACCTCTGCTCTCCTGCTGGAAATAAAACGAGAGCAGAATAACGATGCAGTGTCACCTCGCAGGTCGGAGCAGGAGCGACACATCTGAGTCCGCATAGATCCACTGGCAATGAGACTTTCATTAAATATTCATCAGTGTCATCGACTCTATTAGTGCGCCTTCGTGTGTCACGCTGTTGTTCAAATTAAAAGGACAACATGCAGGACGTCGTATCCGTGACGACACCCACCTGTCAGTCAAAGCGTCCACGCTCTTAATCCTGCATAACTTTAAGCCTTAATATAATGTGAACAGGTGAGTTGTATATAAATTCACCCTCAGTACAGTTGTCATGAACGGGGAAATTAGCTACAGAGACCAAAACTGTTTTTTGTACCAGGCTGTAAACATGTTTATTTCTGCTGTGAAACATGGGGACTTATGGAGACTGACTCACTTCTGGAGCCAGCCTCAGGTGGACGTTAGAGGAACTTTTTTCTTCACAGCTGAGAACAGTTTGGTGTGGTAAAATAACCCGATCCAGCGTCTTTAAGACGAACTTAAACACTGAACATCAGACTTCAAATCTCTGCAGCCAGGCTCCAGAACTCGCAGGATTCAAGCTCATGTTTTCAGAAAGACGTGTTCAACATGCGGTCTATCTTCAAACGTCTGCTTCATCCAACAACGTTTCATTGTTTTGGGCTTCACTGTCCCGTGAAACATCTTTGTTGGAGCCAAACACTCGTTCATCTGACCTCTCTGCCACCTTCCCATCCTCCCTGCTGCCACACACAGGGAGCTTGTTCTGCTGTTGGACACTGCAGAGGAATCTCAACAAAAGGATTATTGGCATTAACGTTCCCCTTCATGTAGATTCAGTCGTTCATCAGATCAGTCTGAACCTGTAAATAGATAAACACGGACGCAGCAGCTGAACTCACTGCCATGTTGCATTTGCTCAGTTTGCACCCCTGCATGAGGGGGAATGGTTGAGTCCGTTGGTCTTCATTGACCCCATTCCGAGCTGGTAGTTGGCCACTTATCATCAAAATGGGGGGTTGAGGGAAAAAAGGGACCCCTGCCAAGTCCTCCAAAAAGTTAGCAACTCGTGCGGCACTCTAAACAACAAAACAATGATTGCTCTCTCGTCCGTACTGCCGGCGCGGCGAGGCAGAGGGTGCCAAGACTCTTGTGGTAAATTCAAAACAAGTGGGTGTTTGACAAGTAGCGACAAACGCATTAACGCCAAGGTGGGAGAAATGGTAGCTCAGTGGCGGAGTGTCGGGCAGCGCATGTTTCAGCATGTTTGTGTCACTCTGCATCGGATCAGCACGGAGCGATCCGATGCTGCTTGTTTGTGCTCGTCGTTCCATACATAGTGAAAATCTCTGAAATGTGCCGTGTGACAACGTTAAAACCTGTTATCTGCAAATAATCCTAACTACCTGATAATTATGCTGTCAGCAACACCACAATTGTGTTCTTCACCCACAATAACAAAGACATTAAAGCGGCTTGGTGAGTTTCGATGGCATGATGGAGCGGCTGTCAGCGCAGCCAAAACACAGAATCTGTTTATTCATCTGGCCTCGCTGTCGTCATGGCTGCGGATACGAGTGTGCTGGACTGGATGTCTGATGGACTCGGGCCTGGAGGGGTGAACAGGTTCTGCCTTGCATCCTCACCCGGGGGGACAGAGGCCCTCAGGACAAACTCAGATGACGAGGTTGAGGATGAAAGAGGAGAAGGAAAAGTGTGAGAGTGGAGGTAGAGAAGATCAGAGCTGTGCCTCCCTCTGCAGGCCTCAAACCCTCAAGTTCATCTCTGCACACCTCCCTCATGCTACAGCTAATGTTAACTGACCCACATCGGTCCGGATACACGCAGCATCACCGGGTTTGTTTCAGGTCAGCTTGTGAACTTCAGGCTACCTCCTTCATTTCTGCACCTCAACCTCAACACCACCCCGACTCTTCCAGCAGTAACCCCACTTCTAGCTCCTTCCTCTTTTATCTGTTCCCTTTCCCCCAGCTGTAACCCCACCTTGGAATCCCTTCATCCAGCCTCCTCCTCCCCCCGGCTCAGCCTCTCTCTGGGCTACAGGCTACTCAGCAGGGGGGTGGGGCAGGTATCCGCAGTGCAGCGCGCTCAAGGCGGCTCTCCGGGGGTGAAAAGCCGGCGGGTTCTGATGAGCTCAGGGTGTCATCTTCAGCTTCCACCGCCCGGCAAAATGAAAGGAGAGAGAAAGAGACAGAGGGGGAATGAAGGGAGAGAGCGCGTGAATAGGCGCGTTGTAAATCTTCACAGCAGCAACATGCAAACGTGGAGAATGGAGGGTGGCGAGTGGGTGATGGAGAACGGCAGGCAGGAAGAAAAAGAGAGGGGGGGGGTGGCGCAGAATGGGGAGCGGATTTGCCTCAGTCACTTAATGCACTGCTTATGACAGCTAAAGGGGAAAGTGCGCTGGAAATTGGTGAGGAGGAATTACCAGCGTTATACCGCTCGCATCTTCCAAATGAACAGCGCTTAGCCTCGGCATATAAATGAGTGGAGAGGAAGAGAGAGAGAGAGAGGAGAGCAGTGAGAGACAGAGGAAGGCAAAGTGGCGGCGCAAGCAATCAGTGGCCGGCATGTTTTGCGGAGGTGTGTGTGTGTGTGTGTGTGTGTGTGTGTTTGTGTGCGTAACTGCGGGCGTCTGTGTGTGTGTGTGTGCGCGTGTGTGTGTGTGTGTGTGTGTGTGTGTCTCAGTGTGAGGCTCTGTGCCGAGCCAGCCGCCTGGAATTATGCAAGCAAGTAACAATGAGCAAATTGAACCTCCGCACACTGACACACACACACACACACACACACACACAGCTCAGCACAAGGTCAGGCTCAAAGACAAGGGAGTAGGGGCGTTTTAGCAGTGGGTGGGAGCGAAAAACAGATCATGATAAATTGGCTCACATTTTACAAAACGCTGCCCTTAATGCACCTCGGCTAGCCGTGCCCCCTAGCCCGGCGCTGGAGCGGCTTTAATAGCAGCAGCTAGCCATTTGTGATATATGAAAACCAGGCGCTGGCACTAATTGCGCAATTACAAAGCGGAAGCAGTAGCGTGTTGTGGCAGCGTGTGGAGCAGAGAGACAGGGAGCACAGGATTGTGCACAATAACATCCCTCGCTCTTTATTTCTTTTTATCTTTTTCCTCTTCCTCCGTCACCTGACTTCCTCCCCTCGCCTCTCCGCCTCTCCGTCACCCCATTTTTCTGTTTGCAGGGGGCTCTGGCCAACCGAGCTGCGCCCCTGGCATCCCTGTAGTTTATTGAGAGGTAGAGTGAGTGTGCCAGTTTCACTAAACCACAGGGAGCAGAGGAACTGGGAGAGAGGGAGCTCCAGAGCATGTGAACACAGCGAGAGTGAGAAAGAGTGTAGCGAGATAGCGAGGGAGGGAGGAGGGTGAGAGCAGAGGGAGGAGGGGAGGGAGAGAAGGCAAAATTTGTCTTGCGCGTCGATGAAAGGACAATTTATTAGGAGCTGCTCAGGGAGACAGAATATTTTGCCCCAGTGCTTTACGGACTGTCTGGATGAGGAATGGGAGCATATTAGCGCAGTGCCGGGCCCGGGCCTGGGACGGGCTGGGGCCGAGGCTGGAGCAGCACCAAGCTGGCACAGCCCCATCACAGTCTGCTGCAAACACCCCTGGGGGTCGTGGATCAGGGGCACACGGGGATGGAGGGGAGATGGTGGAGATGGTGGGAATGAATCCATATATATATCCACAAAAGCAGGGTCGTCACACGATTATAAATCTATTCAGAGGAGTTTTTTTAAGCTGTTCTCTGACTGTTTACTCCAGTTTTACCAGCAGACACACCACACCGACAAAACTTTACAGTTAAGGGCAATAATCCTTTTGGTCACAAGGACTTTCACCAGAGGAGAGAAGTGTGCAGAGTTCCTAATCATGTTTTCATTGATTAATCATTGAAGCCACTTATCACGGAAAAACGACGGAAAGATTCCAGCAGCTGCTTCCACGTTTTCACGCCGTGTGAGAGAGTTTGCGTCATTTTTCAATCATTGTAAATTGATTCCAGCTAATCTTTGTGTTTTAAAGGTCGTCACCTTGAGCTGTGGGAAACTGCGACGGGCATTACTCTGATGTTTGAAAGCCTTTATTCAACCTCCTGCCATGTTCCAAACGGGAGAGAGCGTCTCTGCTCACTTCAGATCCAGTTTCCTGTTTTCTGTATTTGTGTGTTTTAAATGAGCCGAGCTCCTCCGTCGTGTTTCCACACGCAGCAGCAGAAGCTCCCCTCGTTGTTCAAACCTGAGCTTCAAGTTCTACCGAGCACAAACTGTCCTGTAAACACTCGGCTGCGTTTCATGCACTGAGCAGATGTTTTTGTCCGTCTTGCGTTCAGAGTACTGAACACGGACGTCGTCTCCACCCGGCGTAGCTGCAGCGTGCTCTGGCAGATGAGAGCTGGCTGGAATTATCTGGCAGGCGTGCAGTATGTTTGTTCGCTCCCATGGCGGCGGCGAGATTAAGGAATCCCACACTGGCCGGTGGAACAGACAGCACGACAGTGGGGGCAGCGCGGCAAACAACACCTGTACACATCACAGTGGATATCTATCCCAGGGTGGAGCTAACATTAGCATGGCGCTGTAAACACGAGGCGAGCAGGTGTCTCCATCCATTAACAACGCCGCGCTTTGATTGTTTAGGTGAGACAATATATATCCTCATGCAAATCACGGTAACATTTCACAAAGGCCTCGTATTAACCGGCATATTAACCTATGGAAAAGAATTATGGGTGTGTGGTGCTGGTGTATATGTTGAAGATCAGCAGCCGCTGCACGTGAATATATAGGGCGGAGCGCCGAGTCAAGGCTCTCCACAGAGGAAGCGCATTGGGATTCCTCTCCAAGAACGCACTTTTGATTCATTCCCACTTTTCTGTATGAATAGTAAGCAGCATCCTCGCAGCGAGGAGTGATGGAGGAGGAAAAATGAAGTGGAGGAAGCAGCGAAGCAGCAAGGTTAAAACTATAATTGTTTTTCCTTTTAAAGGCGTTTGGTTAATTTTGTTCCTGCGTGAAAAAAAAGAATAAAACAGATGGTCACAGGAAAGCCGAGCAGCGTTTCTCTGCACCGCTCCCTCGTCTCTCCAGCCGCCGAGGCCGGTCCCCCGGCGTACCGCGCCGACGCCTCCACTTCTCTCCGGTGTAACCGGCGGAGCACACTTCCTATTTATCTCCCGTTTCACTGAGCCGCAGCTAGCTAGCACGGCTGGCGTGACCTCCGCTGGGCGCACATTAATTTCACCTCGCCGTTTCTATGGCATCGATTAATAAAAAGTGACTAGGTTTTCAGCAAATGAACACACGCTGATAAATGAGGGCCCGGGCCTAATTGCTTGGTAAATTAAGAGCTCACAATAGTGACGACGATGTGTGCTGCTTTTAATATTTAAAAACTCATTAAGTGTGTGGGAACGTCTCGCTCAGGCGGGCAGGCGGCCTCGTGTGATCACCTTTAGGTGCTATTAAAGGTGATCATGTGAAATGTCAGTGTGTGTTTCAGGGTGGAGGTGGAGCGGCTGATCTGATCAGAGCTGCTGCAAAAAAAAACTAAAAGGTGAAACCTCCACTGCTGCTTTCACCTTCGAAGAATGTCCTTTCACACACACACACACACACACACACACACACACACACACACACAGAAAACCTTGGAGCCGCACACGTATGTAAACAGCATTTTGAATCACACACACGTTACAATACAGAATCCTCGTGCAATATGTGGAACTACACACTCGCTGTGTCTCCACACACACGTGCACAAACAAACACGGCTGACGCACACACACACACGCGCGCGGGAACACACGTGACAGCCAAATGTCATGCACCATTTGGAGAGCAGAGACGAGCGCGGCGGGCAAATACTGAAAGTATTTATTTCTTTCCACAGATGAACGGGACGTAATCCTCCAAATATATTTAGTGGCGTTATGGATTTGTTGTCGCTTAATTTGCATGACAACACGCTACCTTTCGCTGCGCACGCGGCGGCAATTGCAGCGCCGATATCATCTTTATTATTATTGAGCCATAATGTGGCGCCGCACAGAGGGGGGAAATTGAGCAAGTTAAGCCTGGAGTAGGAGCAGACACTTGGCTCATGGTGATGGATCGCTTTCAGTAATTTCTCTTTATTATGATTGGCAAAGATCAATATTTTAACAGTTCGGTTACGGCCTTCGGTACAGTGCTTAATATGTATTATTCACGACCTTTATCGGGATGGAGGGAGGCAGGGCCGGGCGGATATACGGAGGGGAGGGCTGAGGCAGAGAGAGGGCCCGCTCTATCTGGGACATGAAGAGGACTGTGTAATGGACATAAATGAAAATGGGCTGTGTGTGTGTGTGTGTGTGTGTGTGTGTGTGTGTGTGTGCAGGGCCAACAGACACACGGTTACAAGGTTGCTTCACCTGTAACACCTCCACCAGCAGCTCGCTGTGGTTTTGTGTCTCCACGTTTGGAGATGTTTAACAGCGACGTGTCTGCGTGAGAAACGATGAGAGTGGATGGTGAAACCTCGTGTCAGTCGTGTGTTTTTACGTGTGACGGCTGCTTGTGAACTCTCTGTCAGGACAGGACACTCGGTGACACTCGGTCTGTGTACACCTGCTTTCATTTCCAACAGATAAATGAACTAATTACTGTTTTAACGTAAAGTCTGACTCAGTGAGTCACACCCTGATTAGCAGGACGGCATCCTCCGCCTGTGAAGTGTGTTTCAGCCGCTCGGCCTGTTGCTCCTCCGTTCATAGGAAACATCTCGCGCTCAGTCGCGGTGTCTGAGGGTTAGGGTTGCTACAAGGAGCAGCAACAACACAACCGAGAGCAACCATGGCAACAAACATGGCCGACAGCCTCTAAATGCTACGAAGACGTCAAATTAAAGCATGATGTCACTTTTATCACCCACCAATCAGAAGCCGCGCTGCGCTACATAATCCAGAAGACTCAGCGAGGTCTGCGGATTATCAGAGACACTCTCAGATTGTGTTTGTGTCTCAGAGCCTGATGTGTGTGTGTGTCGTCAGAAAATGCAAACACACCTCACTGTGGCAAATCCTGTAATCCTCGCCGGGCGTGTAATTAGGCAGGATGTATCTCCAGCTGCAGCACGAGACATACCTGCAACACAGATGAACATATGTCACCGAGATAATGTTACGCCATCCATTACTCACTCCGTATTCTAGGTCAGTCCTGCGAAAACACAGGGAGCAAGGCTCGGGAGGTTGGAGGGGGGCGCTTCATGCCGGAGAGGCTGCATCAGATAAAAACGCGTCATACTTGCTGCAGTTTGTGAAGCTGCAAGAGAAGCGCCTGGGATTAAGAGCTGTGACATATTCATATCTGACCAGACTTAAAGCTGCTGCCACGCGGGAGGGTCTGTCGCTATCAAAGCTGCAGGAAATCAGCCAGAGAGGGAAGGAGAAGAGCGAGATAGGGATAAAGAGATACAGAGGTACAGTCAGAGTGAGGGAGAGTGGAGTCAGAACAGCAGAGAGGATTTCTTACAAAGCTCCCCTAACCATCTCTCAAAAAGAAAATCCTTTGTACCCCTCATCCAAACCCGACGCCCTCCCTCACCTCCACCCCTCCTCCTCCCCCCACCGTCGTATTTAAGTCCCAGTGTGGAACGAATGGGGAGCGAGCCCTGGAAAAGTTTGTCTCGGGGAAGGCCGGGTCGCAGTGTAGCTGATTATATCAGTTTCAGCGGCGGACTGGTAATAGGCTCCTCTTCGAGCAGCCGCTAACCCCGGCTCTCCCCTGGCAGCCGCCGAGAGTGGAATTAATCAGGCCTACTGGGAGCCTCCTCCATCCCCTCTCCGCAGGCGAGCCACTCCGCAGTCATTTACCAGCCAATCCCACTGTCAACCCACTGTCATTTAGGCCCTTTTCATTACGCCTGTTCTCCCCCTCCCTCTGCACACACCACCTCACTCTTTCCCTCTCATGTTGGATCTGAAAAAAATGAGAAAAAATGGAAATGGGTGACAGATTAGCCTAATGCTGGGTACCTTTTATAGACGGCATATTACGATCACTACCCCTTTTCATCCGACACAGAGTGAGGTGCTGCAGAAACTGGGAGAAAGGATGAAATGAACGCCGAGCTGACGCTTCCGTACGGTCGTCTTTGCACTCACTCTGTCTGTAATTAGGAGCTTGTTAATGAGCCTGTGCTATCGCCGTGTAGGCCTGAGCATGCCGCTGTCCTAAATGTGACATTAGATGGCCAACTTTGTTCATCGCCTATAAAAACCCCGGGCCATAACCACCAATTACCGTGGCTAGGTGTCCCTGGGGTGCAGGGCCTTGGTATCAGGCTGGCCTCGCCTGCTAAGCCTGCTTAAGTGACCTATTTTGAGCTCGGAGGCAGTCTGTAAAACACCTCTAAGGTTAGATTATCCCGTGATGAAATACAAGGCTTCCCTGCCACAAATTACCCACGGATGAAGCGCCACCAGGCCATTCCTACGCCCTGCTGATGGGCTCTCTTTCTGCCTCCCGTTCCCTCTTTGTTGTTCTGTGTGTGTGTGTGTGTGTGTGTCTCTCTCTCTCTCAACAAGGCAGAAAAATATTCATGAGTAAACAAAAGGAGTGATTTGAAAAATGGCTGGAGGAAAAAAGAGATTAATAAAAAGCATGAATAGTGCATTATGGAAGAGCTGAGGAGCCTCACCATCTCATTGGGGTTAGAGGGAGATTGCATTTGGGCTTTATTAAGAGTGCTGCTCTCAGAGGAGGCGACGCGCTCGTCTGACGTCTGACTGACAGAAAGCAGCGTCCACCAACAGCCCGCGCTTTTAACATTTTTAACGTATCTCTGTAAATGACTCCAGACACCTCGTCATGTTTCGGACTTCGGATACAGTCAGACGTCTCCCAAACATTCAGAAGTGGTTTGGTCTTTGCACAGACTGTGATGACAACAAAATGAGAGTGTGCCGGGCTGAGCCAGACAAGAAGCAGACTCTGTGACCATAGTCAGCGCAGAGCCGGACCCTCCTCTGAGACCAGACCAATTAAGATAAGAGGCAGTTAACAGGAAGTGCTTGTTTGACGTCCTGTCACGTTAACGAGGACAACCGTAATTGGACTCGTGTATTTAACAGCAGGCGTAAAAAGCTGTTGCTTGTCAGCGCTTCCATTTTTGTGTGGCCTGAACATTTCTTTTGAACACACGGGACATTCTGGCTGCGTGTAGACGTCAGGACTTTTAGGACGTGTTTGCACAGCAGACGAAGCACTAATCAAACACTCTGACACTGGATCATGCAGTTTGATCTCCTGCCTCCAAACATGAAGAGTTCCTCGTATCAACGATCCGACTGTGTTGGGCTTCCCTTTAAAATCACTACAGATGATCATCAGGGCATTCCTCGGCAGTGGAAGCTTCAGCAGCACCGAGCTCACAAACAGAAACCCTGGCTGGCTGAACCCGGAGCCGCTAAGCCCGGTGTAACACTATGCAGGTGCAGGGCTAACGGGGAGCTGCTGTATATGTTGGAGTTCCTGTTTGTTTGGGCTTGGCCCCGCTTTCAAGCCCCGGGAGGAAGTGAGCTGGCCGGGGTTCTGCTTGGGATCAAACCTGGGCCTGGAGCTGGAAAAAAAATGGCTGGTGTTTATTGTAGCTGTGGTTGCCTGGAAGTGACTGGCAGAAAGCATGCACGGTTTGTCAAAATGAACAGAGGCCAGAGGCATAAAACAGACAAGCTCTTCATACAAGGGAGACGACTGGGACCACACTTACTGCACCCAGAGAATTACACAAACAGTATCCATGTCTGAGCTTTAGAGATGCTTATGAATTCCCCTACATATATCCAGAATCTATTAAAAATCCCATTCGGGCTGACTTGGAATTAATTCTCCTGTATAAACTCATGTCAACGTTTGAATGTGCATGAATGAGATAATGACACAGCTTGTGTAAACACCGACGCTAAATATTTGAAAATGCAAGTCACTCATCAGCGGAATTATACTGCTGAATTGTGTTTCTCTGCTGGCTTTGCGATAACCAGGACATTCTTTAACCTGAGCACCTCCAATTAGAGGACTGGAGAAAGGGGGGGGGGGGGGAGGGTGGAGGGAGGGCGGGCGTGGGGGGAGAAAAAGGCTGAACGCTATTGCTTTGACCCGCCCGCTTTACTTGGAGGCGCACTCGAGAGGCAGAGATGTGGCGGCAGGATATCGCAGAGGAAAAACAGGCTCAGCCTCAGATGGCCAGGGGCTGCCTGTGCCTCTCTATCAATGCAAAACAGACTACTTCCTTGGGCAAAGAGGACATTTCACTTTTTATAAGCCTCCCTTCTTTTCTTTTTTTTTCCTTTTTTTTTCCGGGCTTACATTAATTTTGAAAGCAGAGGGGAGGCAGGGAGGCTGCACAGAGCGAGAGCACGAAACAGAGAAAGACAGACAGGGCTGGAAAAGAAAGGAAGAGAAGGGCAGATGAAAAGCATCTTTAGGACGCCGGAAACATCTGGTTTCATATTTGGAGACCCGAAAGGAAATTGCAAATAGACAAAACTCTTATGTTTTGATTTATTTTATTATTTGATGGCTGGGTGATGCCAGCCGTGCAGCAGAGGCCTCTGGTCGTAAATACAGGAGCCGAGCTACGTGACGGGGCATTAGGGATGTCTCCTTACTGTCCCCGGCTGATTGATACTGCCTCGAATAACATCCACAACCGGTGTGTTCTGTCCTAAATTACACAAAACTGAAGGGCTGTTGTTAATTGGATGAATGGACGCAGAGGAGGGAGGGAGAAGTGAAATAAAGACATGAGGAGAAAGGAGGAGATAAGACAGATACAGATGTTACCAGTTCACTCGGTCTCAGCGGTTCATTTTAACCCTCCTCTTCTTCTTTTTGCACACACAGGCTCGTTTAAGTTCTTCCAGGTTTTCCAGGACTCGCTTTATCTTTACAGAAGAAGACATTTAATGAGGTTAGGGCCTTAAATCTGGAGGTTTCATGTTTAGTCAGCTGATGAACATGGTTTTGGCCATGAGCAATTTCCATTTCCATTCTGAAGTCCAACAAGCATGATACATAACACATGAGTAGGAAGTAGATTTTACTTATCTTTCCTGGGTCCTGGGATGAGTATTTGGAGAAGTAAATTGGAAGAAACGCTGTGCTCCCTGTGGTAATTACAAACTTCTGGGCTTTTACCTAATCTGGAGCGCTCACGGCGATAAACGTTGCTTTGATTGCTCCATCTCTCTAAAACGTGGCAGCGCTGCAGCAACAAGTGGGCACTGCCCAGCTGATCTACTGGAAACGCACCAGCCCGGCAGCATGGCTGGAACATGTGCTGCTGCTGGTGGTATTCTGACCCTCACAGCCTTCCATTGTGGAGGTACTTTATGTTCAGCACACTGCCAAAAACCTCCCGATGCTCCTGATGCAGTGTTGAGGCGTCGGACAACCTCTGAACCGGCCCTCCAACCAAGAACACAAGTAGGTGGATTTCTGTCCGAGGAGCACTCAGGTCAAAATCCACGCAATGCATGACATGAAACTCTTTCTGAAAAATCTCGATACATTGTTCACTTCACTTATTTTGACAGACAGAAAATAAGACAGCACAGATACAGAAAATTCAGCAGTTTGTGTGCAGAAGTCTCTGGAATCAGCACAGACGTGACGAGAAACGTGGGACTTGAAATGAAGGTTGAAGAAAGAAACGAGCTGCAAAACACCAACATCAGAGTTCCTTTGGAAGAGCAGCATTCATCTCTTTCCTTCACCGTCCGTCTGCATGTCTGTTGAGTCCTTAAGCTGTTGTTTTCTGCTGACTACACCCCCCAGTGACATGCAGACCGAGCATGACCATTGCAGATTGGATTTATTATACCAAATAACATCCATAAGCATATCTGTCACTTCATGTGTCAACAGGACCAAGAACCTGCAGCGAAAGACAAAGACAGGCTCAGTCTTCTTCCACATCTGCGCCTCAAAACTTGCATTGAACTTTTCCTTTAAATGTTTCTGTCTGTGTCTGGTTTGCATTGTTTGATGGTGGAGAAGTCTCAGCTCACTACCTGTGTCATACTCCATCACCTAAACGACACGGCCACCCAGTGACGGATGCAGGGTGACTGCTTTCATCCACAGTACATGCACTCTGTGGAACGTTGGTGCTCCTGATATAAAGAGCGAGCCAACAGATGGGAGGAGGTGAGCTGTGCTCGTCCTCCGGGCCGTTCCTCGCCTGCCTTCCCGCTCTGAATGGGAAAGATTTACAGCGGCAGCCTTGGAGAAAAAGCAGCCTGCAACATCTGGATACGCGTGACACCGAGGCAGGGCTGGCAGTGACAGTGGCTAATTTAAAGGTAGTAAAAGTGTTAGCAGGGACCTGGGGAAGAGTGATGGACAGCTGTATTTCCCTGGCTGACCAGGGTGTGAAGACAAAATGAGGCCCGAACAGGCTGGAGGTCTCACCGGGGGCCAGACTATTCCCCCCAGCTCCAGATTCATTAGCCTGGAGAACAAGCCGCAGAGAACAGGAGAGAGTGAGAGGCGAGAGGAGACAAAGAAAAGATGAAACAAGACAGGCAGTGAAAGGGAAGAGGAGAGTGATTGAGAGAGAGGGAGAGGATCAATCAGGAGGCACAACAATAACGGGGGGGTGACACCCCAATCAGAGAGAATCTCACTGTAATTCTGTTTGCTCGCCTCACAATGTGAGCGTAATTGCCACGATCATTTACGGGCGACGACAAATCTCGCCCTGGATTATTGTTTTCCTCTGACTGATATGAACTGTTCCATTTGTTCCGGAGTGTGTTTCCTGCAGAGCGCCGCGTCTCCCTCTCGGCCTCTGTGGAATTCATTATCACATGACCCCTTTAAAGGAGTCAAAAGACAGCTTGGCGCCGCAACCGGGCTTCGCCACAAAACCGAGAATCTAGGATAACTAAAAAAATAAATAAAATTCCCATTTTTGGCGTACCTGTCCAGAGAGCATGCATATGCATGAGCCCATATGGATGGTGGGTGGAAAGGTAGGCGACTCAATCCCTGCAGTCGAAAACTAAATAGTGAGCTTGACCCATTTTATTTCAGAAATCCATTCACGGTAAGCGAATACACACCAAGAGACGAGTTTGTTTTTTTAGCCACAAGTGTGTGTGTGTGTGTGTTTGGACACACACTCGTTTGTTTCAGCCAAGAAGGGTAATGAGACAGCCCGCTTCAGAAATAAGTTTAATGTCACAAAGAAAGGTCTTCTTTGTGGGTGTTGTTTCCATGGCGGGAGTTAATTGCTGAGGAGAATGAATTAAAAAATGTTGACTTGAGAATTGTACATTGATTACTGTAAATATTCTCCAGAGTTTTGCTCTGCTAATTGAGGAGCGTTCTGCCTGGTGCATCTTATTACGTGGGCTACTGTATCTGCTGCAGTATTGATTTTCTTAGTTTATTTTGCTTTGATGAAATATAGTAACACTCAGAATATTCAAGTTGCAATCAGCGACATGAAAGAGCTTCACCACATGGTCAAAATGTCCACAGACACTCGTGTACGTCAGGTCTTCACCAACCTGCACAGAGCCCGGACTTAGACCTCGTCCAAAACGCCGACTGTGACCCTGAAATCGCACCGGGCACGTCTCTGTCACTTCCTGACCTGAAGCGCTGAGAGACGCCTGATCTCGGTCTCCACGTGCGTTTGGCGATGAAGCACAAAACGAGACAGAAATGACTTGGTGGTGGGAGTTCTGAGTGACGTCACTTCCACTTCTCTCTGAAGCCGCAATCAAACCGACGCACAGTTTAACCCTTCGACTGCCGCCCGGCACGCCCTGTCCATGTTAACCTTGTAACATCACACACACACAGATAGACAGGCAGGCAGGTGGAGGACTCAGGCCTTGTAATGAAACATGACTGGTGAAGGGTGAACAGTCAGAGCCTCCCCTCCCTCCCTCCCTCCCTCCCCCCTGAGCTGGAGAGACATGAAAGAGGAGGAGAGAGAGAGAAACTGCAGAAAGGAGCTGCACACGACGACTTGATCAAAATTCAAGAGAGTGAAAAAGAGAAAAAGGTAAAAGTGCTTCAGCCGAGTCCACCTGGGAGAGGAAGTGTGATGAAAGGTGAAGCACGATGGACAGAGACGTTCTGGAACTACAACATCCAACATCTTCTTTTTGTTTACTCTCTGTTCATTCATCAGAACCAGTCCAAACCGCGCTGTGGAGCTCAACCGGTCCAAATCCGACCCGAGGATAATTAGTCGTGATGCTTCTCCAATTAACGAGCCGCAGAAGCAAAGCGAGTCCTAAAAATCCATTAAGGGTCCTGCGTGAAGACCTTCAGAGTTCAGATGTTAAAGCTGTTAATGACGCGAGTGAATCTGTAGGAATCAGATCAGAATCTTTCATCCTACATGAGTGTAGAAACTTTTTACCTTGCTTCCTTTTCAGATTTGAACTTCTCTCTACGTCTCTCTCTCTTTCTCTCCACGGCCTCCATCTCTGATTTTTTTCCACCTTCCCTCTCCCTCCTCACCCCTCCCTCCCCTCCCTCCCCATCCGACTGGGAGTGTATCTACCTATCCATGCAGCAGTGCTGGAGGGGTCCCCCAGGGCTGCAGTCCTTTGCTCCTGGCTGTTTGATGTTGAGCCTGCGCGGATGAAGCTCAGCCCCCGCCCCAGAGTTCGCTCCCCATCATCAAACACCCCGGCTGGGTGCCGGGCCAAGGCTGTGGCCCTAATCAAACACGGTGCCTGCGCGGACCCCCTCGTACACTCCAAATGGGAGAAAAAGACTAATTATCGAAGCAACCTTCAGAATCACTCAGCGGCATCCAACACTGACACGACTCCTGCCTCCTACCATTAGGTGTGTGTGTGTGTACTGATGCTTGCCTCCAGAACTTAAGATACAAGCAAAGATGTTGTCATTAGTTTGGTAGCTTATCTATGTTTCAAAGTGTAATACCTGTGGATTTATAGATTTCATACGCGCTGCGGGAAGTTGGATGTTGTTGGAAGGAGCGCTCCAAAATGGGGGAAAAATGGCAAAAAGAAGAGAGCGGCAGAGAGGCTGAGCCGTCCTTGGAGAGAAGGCGAGCGCTCGATTTTCTGTTTGCTGCCATTTGTCTTGTGCTGCTAAGAGAGATCAACAGTCCTCGGCACACAGATCAATATTCTCTTAACCCGCACCTAATCTGGCGAGAGTTTCCTCCAATTTCACCTTCCCTCCGCCTCCTCCTCCTCCTCCTCCTCGCCCGCTCTCTCTCCACTTTTATTTTCCTTCTCCTCTCGTTTTCAGCCATTTTTCATGCTCCTGGTCCGAGCATGTGTCATAGAAGGGAATGATGTTTCCTGACGCGAACAGAGTGTGTGTGTGTGTGTGTGTGTGTGTGTGTGTGTGTGAGCAGGGAGGGTGATGGATACGATGTGCTGGCAGGACGGCGGAGCTGCCGTCAGGGGCCCCCTGACGCCGGTGAGATAGACTAGCTGCCTAATCGGCCGCATGACATCGCAGATTCAGCTTCTGTCTCCCCCGCCCTCACCCTCCTCACACCTCCACCCTCCTCACCCCTTATCGCATCTTCTGTGCGTCTCGCCAACTCCCAGCACACCGTCGAGCTGTTGTCGGAGTTGTCCTGTCGACTAAACGGAGTGCTGTCGATGTGTCACTCCACCGTGACGTTATGGGGAGAGGAGAGTGTGCATGAATGTTTCCTTTAAAGGCCGTTATTGTTTTACGGGTTTGATCCGTTGAACGATTCATTAGATTGACTTGGATTATGTTTAAGCCGCAGCACGCTCTGCTCGAGCTGCTCGACGGTTTTAAAATGCATCAGATTGTTTTTTGGAGCGACAGGCTTCCATTAGTCTCTTGCAGTGGCTCATGGGAAACAAGAGTACGCCGACCTTTGGTTACAAGCCCTGATCTCAAGCTGCGTCTGTCTTTTTAGTGTAATAGTTTCTAGATGTTCTGTGGACGTCGAACTCTCCAGAATTTCACTGATTCTTTCCACTCCACGACCCCGATCACCTCGATGCGCTGCCATGTGATCAGAAATCAGCTTCAGGCCGAGTTATTTACAAATGTAATTTATTAAGAGACGTAGAAACTCTTCCTCGCTGTGACTCTGCCATTAGTCTGTTTTCATGCATGTCATACAGTATGTAAGCAGATACGCGATGCCCCGTGGGAAGACGGAAAGAGTCCGATGGGAGCCAAAATGTTGAATTTGATCCGGGTTGGATGGATCGGGTCGGCGTGCTCGTGTTTGGATGGATGGTACTGACGTTATGTCGATGACACAGGTCGTTTCATGACGCCCAGCTGTGCTTAGCTTCCTTTAAATCCCTCTTAACCCCGTCTTCCGTCTGTTTCCTGAAGCTCTGTCCTGCTTTGTCATCATACAAGACACATATCTCTATTTTGTCCACGCCTGAAGAAGTTTGAGGAGCCCTGGACATCCTCTCCGCCCCTCCGACAAGCCGTGGAGTGATTGGCAGGCCGCGAGAACAGAGCCTCTCTTTCATTGCCGGCGGGCCAATGTGGAGGGCTTCTTCCACGGACGTACGTCAGCCCCCCGCACAGACAAAGCCCGCTAGTGTACGCCCGCCTGTACTCAGAGGCGAGTGCCACACGCAGACACAGTAACAGGAAGACAGCCGGTTCAGTTACCATGCAGCCGCGAGAGCACTCCAAAAAAACAAGAAATAAAAACGTCACAACGTCCGAGGATGCTCATGAATGCACGCAAGAAAATGTCCCACACACTCACCCGTGACATGATCGCATCAAACGCACACACGCTGTACAGCAGGGTACACACACACACATGAACACACAATAGCTGCTTTCTTGGACTGGCTGGCATAACAACATAAGCCAGTCCTGATCCTGGTATGCTTTGTCCCACATGCTCCAGACACGCGCTGCTGACAGGATTATGTCACAAATTAGATATTTGTAGTCCTGAGGAGGGAGTGACGGACCGTAATGTTACGTCAGTCTGACTCGCCCAGTGTCCACAAACACAAACCAGAGTTTCTCAAAGATAACATAGGTAACTCGTGTTTCTGTGGAAACTTCTGAGATCTCAGAATATTTCTGACAAAGTTGCAAACAAGCCGAACACAAGGCGGCAGATCATCACTTTGTTTGGAGGTGAGTGCATCGCAAACACTGTAATAATCCCTAATCACACGGGACAACTGTGTGTCTGCAAAATAAAATAAAAAGCAGAAAAATGGTTTGAACCAAGATCTGTTCAGTCTGAATCCAGATACAGAGAACGTCCACCTGAGGCTGGCTCCAGAAGTGAGTCAGTCTCCATAAGTCCCCATGTTTCACAGCAGAAATAAACATGTTTACAGCCTGGTACAAAAAACAGTTTTGGTCTCTGTAGCTAATTTCCCCGTTCATGACAACTGTACTGAGGGTGAATTTATATACAACTCACCTGTTCACATTATATTAAGGCTTAAAGTTATGCAGGATTAAGAGCGTGGACGCTTTGATTGACAGGTGGGCGTCGTCACAGGTGGCCTGTTTTAACAACCAGGCGTCATTCAGCCGCCTCAGGTCCACTGATGATCCACGAGGCCGGACTGCCAAGATGGACACGACCACAGCCAGCACACTGAGGTGGGGGACGTGGATTTGCACCGTTAAGACGAGATCTCTGCAATTAACTCGAAAATCTACGAAGGTGAGACACAAACTGGAATTCCAGCCCATGCTCACGAGAGTCGACCATTGAAAACGAAACAATTCATGAAGCGATGTCTGTCTGTCTACAGATGGTGAATTCATCATCCGGCACAAAATCCACAACAAGGTCTTCAGACCCGGTGCGGGCCGCCCTGACAGCGCCCATTCAACATTAGAAGCTGGTTGAGCAGCGTCCGCTGTGTCTGAATGGATGCTACTGTACTGTCTGCAGTGGGCCTGGATCCCAGTTGGCAAAATGACTATTCCAGACCGTGGGCCGGCGGTAAGGAGCATACAAATGAAAATAGCAGCAGAAAAAAAGAAAAAGAAAAGCGCTCGTCTCTCTCAAGCCAAGCATCTGCTAAGCATTTTAATGGGGATCAATGGAAGGGCAGGGACAGGAGATCGAGGGGTTGATTGGCTGGCCGGCCCGGTGCTCACACAGCCGCCGCTCTCCATACTGCCTGCACTGCTGTTTACAGCCAACACAAGCTGCTGCGCCCTGCCACACACTCTGCACCAGCTGATGTGTATATCTGTGCTCCGTGTGTGTGTGTGCGTGCAGTGGACACATATGTTCATGATGCATCATATTGTTTGTGCGTGTATTAACATAATGAATGTGTCTATTGTGTGTGTTGCATTTAACTGCACCAACTACGGTGAACGTGCATCATCAGTGCACGTGCAACAAATTGCTCTCCTGCTTTCCGTCTCCATGTGTGTCGTTTAATTGTGACGCTGTGTCACACACACACACACACACACACACACACACACACACACGGTCATCATCAGTGCACATGACGGAGCGGCGCAGCGGCAGAGAAACAGTTAAAGTGATGCTTCCTGGCGTGCCAAATGAATCAGATTAATATTAGCCAAAGCGAATGTCATCATTGGCACTTCTCCCCTCCACCTCTCTACATCACTGCACCCCCCACCTCCACCCAAAACCACCCCCACTCCCCTCTCCCTCCTCTCCTCCCCCCTCTCTCTCTCTCCTTGCTGCGTTTGGGTTTCTGAGTCCTGGGCGGTAATGAGGGAACGTTATGCAGTGCCATAAACGGAGGGGCTCGCTGTCAGTATGCATAAAGGATGAGACAGAGAAGATGGCGCTGGGGTCAGGGGGGAGAGAGGAGGAGAGAGGAGGAGAGAGGAGGAGAGAGTCGACGAGGACAGGATGGAGAGAGTGTGTATGTGTGTCTCACACACACACACACACACACACACACACACAGTGAGTGAGCACTCAATGGCAAGGCAGAGAGACAGGCTGGTGACAAATAGGCTTCCCTCTGTGACCGTCTCACAGGTGCAATGCAGTGTGTGCAGCGCCCCCTACGCTCGGCCTGGAGGAAGTTATTGGAGCGGGGTGGAGAAGCTCTGATGGCGATGATGGAGAACAAGATTTAACCCCTCAAAGTCTGGACGTATTCCAGAGTATGGTCTGTAAATCCAATTCCTGGTGTCTAATAGTTTCTGAAACTTTGCAGTGCTGCGTGAGACGCTGCAGCTGCAGCACAGAAGTGTCATCATGGAGAAGACGGGGATGTTTCATAGATGTGAGAAGTGCTGAAACGTCGTGCAGTAACAGTGGAGGCAGGGCGAGGTCCAATCTGAAATCTGAATAGTTCTGTTGGTGTGAACACAGAAATCTAAAAATGTTCATGTAGCTGAGAAAGGAGCAGATCTCCGTGCATGTGAGCGTCGAGTGGCTGATTTCTGCTCTTGGTGACTCGATGTAAAGGTAAAAGGCCGTAGAATGAAATTAATTTGAGACATGAAAGCATAGCTTTTGACTTTGAGCCGATGCTTTCCCGGCTAATCGATGTCTGTCTGGAAGAAATCCAGCTCTCCCTCTCTCTCACACACACACACACACCTTTAAAAAGCCTTGGATATCATTAGCTGTCATGTTTCACGGTGGGTAACACAACAGTGCACAGGGATACACAGCTCACCGCCGAGTCTACAGGGTATATGTGTGTTTGTGTGAGCGTGCACACACAAACAAGGAGGCATGGTGAGTGTGTGAGTGGATTACACCGGGTTCACAGTGTGTATGGGGAAAGCGTGGCAGCAACTTGGCTCCATAATGGGATTTCTCAGTACTCCTACTCTGCTCACACACACACACACACACACACACACACACACACACACACACACAGATCTCACCCCAAACAAGCAGGTTAGCAGTAACAAAGCAGAGCACATATCCTATCTTAGCAGTAAGAGGTAAGCTGCCGCAGAGCTCCAGCTCAGTTAAAGACACATATCCCCCTCACCTCTTCTTCTCACAAAAGCCAGGGGAGAAGGATCGGGTGAGAGAGGGGGAGAGAAATGTGTGGAGGGATCAGCTACATTAGACGGGGATAAGAGAAGCTGTAAAGCTGGATGAGGGCGAGGAGTGAAGACACTGCTGTACAGTGCCGACTTAGAAGAAGCAGGAATGTGTAAAATAGACTTCAGCGTTTAAATGTAGTGTGTGTTAACATCTGTGCTGCTGAGTGATCCTGCACTGATCACCTGTCCATCAAACAGCGCTGCAGAGTGGACGTCCAACTGAGGCGGGAAACCTTCATACACAATCACAAAACTCCGTTTCCCACAATTCACAGAACTCTGAGGGTCAAACATCATTTACACCGTCACTTCTAAAGAAAGAATGTTTATACATCATGGACGAGTGATAAACTTTGTTCACATCACAAATAATTCAGATTCATAACCACTGCCGTCCGACATACTCCAACATACTCCGACATCGTCCGACATCGTCCAACATACTCCGACATACTCCGACATCGTCCAACACACTCGGACATCGTCCAACATACTCCGACATCGTCCAACATACTCCGACATCGTCCAACACACTCCGACATCGTCCAACATACTCCGACATCGTCCGACATCGTCCGACATACTCCGACATCTTCCAACATACTCCGACATACTCCAACATACTCCGACATACTCCGACATCTTCCGACATACTCCAACATACTCCAACATACTCCAACATACTCCGACATCGTCCAACATACTCCGACATCGTCCAACACACTCCGACATACTCCGACATCTTCCGACATACTCCAACATACTCCGACATCGTCCAACACACTCCGACATACTCCGACATCGCCCGACATTGTCCAACATACTCCGACATCGTCCAACATACTCCGACATCGTCCGACACACTCCGACATCGTCCGACATACTCCGACATCGTCCGACATTGTCCAACATACTCCGACATTGTCCAACATACTCCGACATCGTCCAACATACTCCGACATCGTCCAACATACTCCGACATCGTCCGACATACTCCGACATCGTCCGACATCGTCCAACATACTCCAACATACTGTATCTATGTAAAAATACGGATAGTAAAGTACAAGAACAGCTTCAGCTGATGATACTAGCCCAGTTTGACCAGCAGCCATCGACCCATCCATCCACCGGCTTTGTTTGACCTATTACTGTAGTCAGACCACCAGGTGTTGACATCAGGTATGCTGCGTTTATATAGATGAAATATTCCACTAACAGTCAGAATAAAACTGATATTCTTTTGTGCACGTCACACTTTTTATTGATTCCAACATCATCAACAGCAGCACACACTGCTTCTACCTTCCAAAATAAAAGCCCAAGACATCTAAATGTTCATTAGAGGGAACTCAATAATAAAAAAGGCTGCTGTTAGTGTTAATCGCTTCACAGCGGGCGCAACGGCTTTGTGTTTTTTTTATTCTGCAGATCTTATTGGATTTATTTATGAATCTGTAATTTCAATAAGAAATATCGTCTGTGTCAGCGCAGTCAGTGATAAACGCAGAAACAATGTAGGACTCTGTCCTGGGTAATTTCAAAAATTCTGGATCTCAGTTGTGAAATTCCCCCGAGTGTTGTAACAATCTGATTAGTGATGAAAGGAGCTAATTAACTAAGTTAGTAACCAGCAGATGGAAGTTATTGGAACCTGAGGGCACAGAGATCGTTGTACTTGTTAAGGAGATTTAATAAAGAGAGATTTTCTTTAATTAATCTCCTCGTATCAATTTAGCCCAAGAATATTGAGACAATGTTTTGAACACTACATCTCCCACAAACCCTGCTGCTTTCTGGCTCGTCATTTAAAAATGAATTATTAAATTAAAGACGTAGGCTCTGAGAGAACAGCGCCCTCTTTCTGTTTTGTGCCATGAAGCAGTCACCAAACAAACGTGTACAGTGATCTCATCTGTATACTTATGTCCTAAATTCATGTTTTATTGATTTATTTAAATTCCCCGTGCAACACCCTCAAATGTCTGGGAATGTGAGCGGGTACAAAAGCACGAGTTTCATCCCAGCGGAGGAGACGGCAAAGGCGGAGGCGGGGGGAAGGAGGGAGGGAGCGGGATCTCTGGAATATTCTGCGGTGAGGACTAACCAACCACAGGCCATCTAGGGACAGTGTGCGCCGCTCGCAGTGTTTAGCAAGCTTTAAAACCACATCATTAGCCCACACCGGCCCACTCTCCTCCCAGGTGTGGTGGAGAGCCAGGTGCAGCTCTCCCCTCTTTGTCTTTTCGTTTATCCCTTTTCGCCTCGCTGTCTCTCAAACGTACAACACGCACCTGGAGGGAATCCAGCCAAACTATCACTGTGAACGTCCTGCAGGCTGGAGAGCGCAAAATAAAATCACTCTTCCAGGGCCGAAAGCAAATAAACACCTGAGCATAATGTGAAAATGTGTTTTGGACCTTGTGCCTTGTAATTCCACCTGGAAACAGAGGCTCCCTTCAGCGTGGCCCCCCAAGATAGTTTTGTCCCTCAGCCTGCAGCCTCCCTCGGCTTGTCTTCACATCAAAAGTTGCTGCACAGAAAGCTTTGAGGGGCGAATACTGCCTGTGTGAATCTGTTTAGATCGCTGGGCCTTTCTGGGATGAAGAGCTGCTGTCAGCTGAATGCAGCGCTGCATTGAGAGGTGAGGACTCTGTGTGCAGAGGAGGGAGACAGACAAGGCCTGGCACTTCCCTCTCTTTCAGTCTCTTTCACCCTTCTTTATCTTCTGCTCATCCCTGCTGCCTCCCACTCTTAACTAATAACTCAAACAGGGCCGCCATCCAGTTTTTCTTCTTTTTTCACCTTCTGCCTCTCCTCCCACAGAGCAGAGGAAAAGTAAGCAAAGAAATTCACCGGGCTCAGCAGCGGGGGAAGACAACTGTCCCCCTATCCTTGGGGCTGAAGCGGGCCAAATAAAATAGCAAGTGCTGCACCAGGAAATGGCTAGCCAAACACACAGGAGCATGAATCTAGGGTTGGCAGAGTGGAAGGGTTTCTCCGTGCAGTCCCCAGGCATGCTGCACGACTATAGAGGCCTTTTTGTGTCCCAAATGTGTTTAACAGTAATCCGAATCACTGCAAACTGATCCACAATGAGTTCTGAATGTGGTTCTGATTTGACATCATCTCGCTCATGCTGCCATAGTTACGTGTTGTCTGGGATTTCCACCACACTTGACAATCTTGTAAACAAAATGTCGGCTGCCAAAGAACGGAACAAATCATGAACGCATGCTTTAATCAATTAATTTAATAAGTCCTTTCTGAATAACTGCACTCTGGTGCGATGCCTCACTTTGCTCCAGGAGACGTTGAATGGTAAGTAACGATAAGGTCATCGTGAAGTAATGATTCCTAGTCACGAAACATCACGATGCAACTTTTCCTTAAGGCTGCACACGCACAAACAAACAGTCACTAAAATGAAAAGGAACTCTGTGATATGATGCACTGCAACATTAAATATCAAACATCCTATGATGTACCACAAAATATGAACTTTACCAATCCCATCATATGAAATCATGCTGCCTTTCTCTGACTGACATCCTGCTGGTTAACGCTTCGAACTAGTCCAACAGCAGCATGCTACGTGAGCATCACATGAACCAATCAGAAACGTCTGATGACAGTTTACTCTGGGGGCAACAGACGATGTTTCCGGGCTTCCAGTGAAGCCGGCAGATCTCCAGAAAACAGATATCTGGGCAAAGTAAAAAAAGATACCTGCATAGATATGCAGAAAAAGTTGGGCCGATAGGTTTTGCATCTCAAACATGATGCTAGTGACAGATCCCTCTGCCTGCAGGTGTCAAAATAGATGAATGAGTTAAAAATGAAGACTAGTGTTGTGTTTGTGTCCAAAGATTTAATACCCAAGCACCAGAAAACAGATCAGGCCACCCAGCGTGAAAGAATGAAGATGCTGCACCAAACAGTCGAACCATTGTGTGGAAATCAGCTGCCTCGGTTAATCCGAACAGGAAATCCACATCGCATTTCTCAGAATATTTCTGTGGCATGTACACCTCCTCCACCTCTCTCTCTCATCCCACCCATCTCTCTCACCTTCCCTCACCTCGTATAAACGAGAGAGAGAGCGCCTCTGTCCAAGATTGTGCTGTTTGCACAGCCGACCGCAGAGAAGGGAAGCCAAAGATTACTGCAGCCACCGTGGAAATGCTAGAAGTGGGTGGCAATCGCTGGGGAGTGGAGGTTAGGGAGGACAGAAAATAGTTACTGTATGCATGTATGTGCTATAAACGAAGCACTGTGCCAGTCACGGCACTGAATGTTCCCGTTGGATCTGATGTGTGTTCCTCATCCAACAAATTGTATATGTGCTGCAATATGGACTAAATCTCTGCAGTTGTGTTTCAAACTGATAAAGCTACAAACTTACTTTGTGATATTAATATTAATCATGCGATGAGTAATTTAGCTGGAGAGTTGAACTTAGGGCAGGACTGTGGTGATTTTTTATTTCTGGAGGTGAAAGAAGTTACTTAATGCTCCACTTATACATAAAGACTTAGCCCAAACTAGTTTTTCTTGTCCAAGTCTAATAATTAATCAAGGAAAACTTATTAAAAGCAGCATTATTTTACACATTTCAGCATGCAACAGGACATTTTTCAGTGTAGGTTTTCTTCTTCGGAGGCAGTTTGTGTTTTTTTTTGGTCTTTTGTTGCCATGCATTTCAGATTTTTGCAAAGAAAGTGAAAGCGTGCCCTGGAGCCGGGCCATGAAAAGGGCCCGGATATTGATTTTGATGCTCTGGGAGGCTCGGGGTCACGAAAGGTGCTCATCTGTGCAGCGGAGCAGTTGGGAAGTGTGGGGAGTGACTGGCGCATTAGTTAGTGGAATTATGTGGATCACGGCTGCAACAGCTAGAGGTGCAAACGCTCACCGGCAGGATTAGATAATGCTATTATCAGAATGATAGTAGCATTAGAAAGAAGCATTAGCATGGATAATTCCTCGGATTCAGCGGCAGAGAATCGCCATAAAATCGTTGCATTATACCCGGAGAGATGAGATCCAGATATAGAAAGGCACTCGGGCTGCTGAGAATCAAACTAGACGCTAAATCTTCAAATTAGAAGTCATCACGTTTTCGTGTCTCGTTGGGTAAACAGGTATTTAACTAAAGGATGATCAAATGTGGCTTTTCCCTCAGACGCGTCTCATTAATCCACCACGTTTTCTTTGTTGTCTCCATATTCCAGAAACAAAAACACCTAAAAATCAAATATCCTTCATCTCTTTGCCTTTTAACCTCTGTGGCTGTGAAGTGAAGCCACAAACTGCAGTTCCTCTAACGTCCACTTGAGGCTGGCTCCAGAACGAGTCAGTCTCCATAAGTCCCCATGTTTCACAGCAGAAATAAACATGTTTACAGCCTGGTACAAAAAACAGTTTTGGTCTCTGTAGCTAATTTCCCCGTTCATGACAACTGTACTGAGGGTGAATTTATATACAACTCACCTGTTCACATTATATTAAGGCTTAAAGTTATGCAGGATTAAGAGCGTGGACGCTTTGACTGACAGGTGGGTGTGGTCACAGATGGTTTGTTTGAGCAACCAGGCGTCGTTCAGCCGCCTCAGGCCTGCTGACAATTCACATATTTGCCAGTTTGGAGGCGGCAGAAGCAGAAATGCGAAGAGCCGCAACACTGAGCTTCACAACGGCTCTTCAGAAACCTGTGGGTGACGTCACGGAGATCACGTCCAGGTTCAGGTGTCGTTCTGGGTCTGCCCCGGGTTCTCCCAAAGGGTTTGATGTGCTGCTGTTAATTTGGGTACAACAAACACTTTGACGCTTCACATCACTTTTGCTACAACAACCTGGTCCTCGAGGACAAATCACTGAGTGCATAGGAAGGGTTTTATGTTCAGTGGTGGTTTGAACAGAAACACAGCAGAAGAATAAAACCCTCGTCTGGTCTCTACCCTCCTCGTCTCTCAGTTCTTTTCGGCTGCAGCGATGCGGATAGATGGAAATCACCACGCGTCGCCTTTAGCCAAATTCACCTGGACAGTCATGTGACAGGATGAACAGGTGGCTGTAATACGGACGCTTCCCCTTTCCACACGCCGTCTCTCACTGCTGCAAACTTGTGCGAAGGTGGAATCATAACCATGTTGGTGTGGGAGGTCTGTTCAGCATGCTACAGTAGCAGGAGGTTGCACACACACACACACAGCTGCTGCCACAGCACACATGGCAGGAGATGTGGTATAAATAGTATGCCACTATTTTGTCTTTACATATTTAGCTGTTGGATATTTGAATGCAAATTAATGTGGTGGGATTGGAGAGGGGTGTTTTTGTTGACTGGAATTAGTGTTGTGAGGCAGCTTTCTTCTCCATTCTCTGCTTTTCTTTCTCTGCTCTCCAAATTACAGCTATTAAGACAAGACTGGTGTGAGCCAAACACGGCGCTCCACTTAATGTGATTTCCCCCGCGCTGAGAAAGGAATAAGAGGCAATGATTCATGGGAGCCCCACAAAAAGCTGGAGAGACGGGAAGATGTCCACCTCCGACGTGCTCAACACAAACACTGTGCCATGACTGCATGCATGTATTTGTGTGCAGCTTAAAATGAACATTATGATTTATGACATCCTGTATTTAGGTCTGGCTCGTCCTCACATTAGCACAGCGCTAATCTAATGAATAGACTGCCTCAGAAAGAAACATGCAAATGTCCACTGCCTGTTTCCACAAACTGTGGACGCTCATCTTGATGTGCCCCCCCCTTCTTCTCCTCGCACACAACTGAGGAGTAATGTGACAGCAGCACGCCGGCTTTTCTTCAGCGTCTACCACGCCAGCTTTCAACACCCGCCATTGGCAGAATTGGGTTTGACAGCTCTCGTCGAGGCCTGCCGATTGGCCGGACTCCAGGGACGTTGTACGAGAAGACGACGTGTACACCACCAAAGGGTCCAGGGGGGGGAACAGGAAAACAGAGCAGTCCCCGCTGAGAAACTCGAGCAGGGGTGCGGTCAAACCCGGGCTCAACCCGAGATCTCGTTTCATCACATACAGCTTAACAGCCATGTTTGGAAACCCTCAGATAAGGTGGAGAGGGGGTGGTGGGGGTGGTGGGTGCACGGAGGGAGCGAGCAGACCGTCTGAAGGAGTCCGGCGCTGAAATGTGAACGTGTGAGTGCTGACAGCAACACAGACCCTTTGGAAAGACACTTAACACCAGAGCCAGACACAGAAGATTGGAGATACTGTAAAGCAGCAGGCGGAGAAAGGCCTCCACCCGACAGCTTTGTCTGATTCACCAGATACTGCTGTGCTGAGGCTGAAATGTAGCGGAGCGCTGTATGAAAAATGACTCTGATTAGGGGGAAAAATGTTTTTTTAAAACAACTCCACGTTGATACACCACGAAGAAGTTAAGACCAAACCTGAGCCCAACTCGTGCAGCCTCTGCGTCTGAATCCCAGGGCCGAGCAGGCTGGCCCGCCCCATAGATCAAGGCTTAATGTAGCCTGCGGTGCTGGCAGGATGGCCGAGACAAATGACAGTTCACTGAGGTGGGGTCCCTGGGCAGAGCTTGGCCTGGCCTCTGGCGCTGTGCTGGGGCTGCGTTCCTAGCTGGAGCCTGCAGGACAGAGGGCCCATGCAGGGGCTGGGAGGGCTCGCTCGCCTCGCTAATGGGTCCCCAGACAACCAGGCTTGACCTCACAGGCCCAGTGCATTCATTACCAGCTGGTTAGCAGCTAGTGCTAGCGTGGCTAGCCCTGGCGAGTTAACTGCAGTTAGACAGGGCCACACACACACCTCTGCAGAAACATGGAGGCGGTCAATGATCAGAGAAGGGCCACGCCTCCGTCACCACAGACGTGTATGTTCAGTCCAAACTTTATTAGGATTCTAGTGCAGCCTTCATTTCAGGTAAATGTGCATGAAATCATCTCAAATGTTTCCATTTGATGCAACAGTGCAGCCACAGAACAACGTGGAGACTCTGGTTTGAATATTTTAAACATCAGCTTCAGTGAGGAGCTGGAACCAACGATTCGATACCTTTAAAGGACAGGACTGGATTTATTCTGGACCTTTACCAACAACTTGAGACACTGAAGAGATTTCCCTCCTTGACAGCAGTCAGTAATCTGCCAGTAATCTGGACTTGGCCTTTACATGTAGCAGGAGTTTATTCCTGACCACTCCTGTCTCGTTACGCCTCCTCTCATCCGAGCAAAGCAAACGTGCGGTCATGGCTCTGCAGATCACAGGAGTCCATTCCCCCCACGTTTCCAGCCAGCGCGCAGCTCGGCTGAAATAACCTCCTGGAAGTCTCCTCATCTCTATGCAGCTATCATTTTGCTCCAAAGATGTCCGCCCGCCCGCCCTGCAGCAGCAACCCACAGCGCCTGTGAACTCTGCATACATTATCTCTCTTCCCTCTGTAGGGCGCTGTGCTTTATGCGGGGAAACTGGCCCCATTTATCAGCATCCTCTGTATCCCCCCACTGCCTGGCAAGGCACCTGCTGCTAGTCTAACTAAAGCCTGGCCGCGGCCTTATCGCGGCTGCAGATCACAAGGCGCAGGATGTAGATTGGCTAAATCTGCAGCTAAAAACAAACAAACAAACACGGAGAGCTCGTCCTTATTTTCCTCAGCGCGCTCCTGCCATCAGATTTGCCCACATCTGAAGGTGAATGGAAGAAAGCGACTTTAAGGAATGGATTACGGGCGGCTTGTGAAAGCAGCGCTAACTGCGGCACGGCGCCTGGCACGCTCTCCCCCCGGTGCCGAGGCCTAATGATTTCTAATGCTGCTAAACATTACGGCGGCGTGAAAGCTCGGCTTTTCACTGGGGACGCGGCCGCAAATCTCCCATCGCATGTTCCCTTTGTTGATTTTTGTGAGACAACAACACGGCAACGCTTATCTCCATTACAGACCAGCACCACGGGGAGCTTTCCCAAAGCCTTTCACCCAGCGCCTTATTAGCAGCGACTCCCTTCTGTCTCCCTCATCCTCCAACTGGGAGCAGATAGAGGCAGAGGGAGAGCATTATCCCGCCGTCTCTTCTTCCGATTCACAGCAAAAAAAAAAAACCTCAGTACCCGTCTATTCACACGCCATCGGGCCCTGGACGGCCCCACTTTCTAGTCTGCTCTCCCTTCTTTCTGTGTTCACAGAGCAGGAGCATCTCCAGTTCTTTCTAAGCCCGTACAAAGAGGCTGGCTGTAAGAAGATCAGCTTCTTTTCTGCATGTTTGTATTGTGAAAAACAAAAACGGGATAATGCCCGTCAAGGCTGATAGCTTCATATTAGCGACACTATAGATGGTCGCACAGGTTAAGTTTAGCGCTCCAGCTTAAGAGATGAATGCTGTGTAGACGCAGAGCATGAGTTTCTTATTTAAAGGGAACTCGGAGATGAATTCTAATGTGGGGAAGTTCCTTAAGGGGGTGATCTTGTGGTCTTCTCTCTCTTCTCCTCCATCATCCCTCCTTTCTTCCTCTGACTCATGCTCAGCGGTGACGATAAGGATCTTCTTCTCTTTTTTTGGTTCCTGCAGCCCTCAGCTGGTCCCCCCTGTTTGTTTAGCGTGTGTTTATTTGTTTCTCTGTAGTCCTGGGATTAATTATCATAACCATATGCCTGGCTAATACATCTCTCTCCAAGCCAATAGCGTGGCAGCCTGCTACTTCTCCATTTTAATTACAGCTAACATCGTTAGCCTGATTTTGTTTTGCAGTTTCCTGCTTATTCCTGAATTCATAATTCAAAATACCATCAGAAAATGTGGGGCTGGAATAATTAACTCCTAAAAAGTAGCTTGTGCAAACATTGCGACAGTCTCGCACACGGGGAAGATTGTTCACACTTCTGACACTGGAGCAGCATTAATTCAAAGAACCCAGCGTCCGACCCCGATCCTCTCGTTTCGTTTGACTTCCTTGACACCACGTTAGTTATTTATCAGCGTTCACACCAGAGAAATATATACAACTTCTCTTAGGTGTGAATATGATGATTATTTGAAGAGCACTGCGTGTGCGCGGGGCCGTCTGCGGTGAAGGTGAGGCTCGGGGAGTGCTGCTAATGTATCTGGGAAGAAGTGGTGTCGTGGGTTCAGTGTCGGCTCATATTTTACCAGCTCGGCTCAGGGCCAGACAAGTTTTGTCTGGGTGTGGCGGCGGGCGCGGGCGGAGGAGGGTGGATAATGACTGCTGAGTCAATCAGCACGAGGTGAGACGGCGTTAGGTCAAAGTCACGGTTGCCGTGCTGCTCGGGCTCGGCTCCGTCTTTCACACTGACGTAATGACGTAACGCTATTAGGTGTTGCACTGCTTGTGATGACACCTAAAAAAAAGCAGGCTCGGTATCACACGTCGCTTGGAAGAATCTGCCGAGCAGCAGCGGCGGCGGCAGTAAAGCGGTGCAGGGTTTGGCCATGGCCTGGTTTAGGATTAAACATCCTGCTCGGTTTCCCAGGTAATGACACGCTGGCTCCTTCTGTTTTCAGCGGGCCTTATTTCAATAAGAAATCATCCATTATTTAGCTCCCAACCCCTCTTGCCCTGTTCGCCTCCCTCCCTCCCTCCCTGCCAGCCTCCCCTCGGATCGGGGCACCCCGCTGATTCTCACTTCAAGGACGAACGTGGCGGAGAGGAGAGGAGTCGACCCAGTCACCAGACAAGCTCTCAGAAGAGAGGGAGGGAGACAAAGTAAGGAGAGAGAGAGAGAGAGAGAGAGAGAGAGAGAGAGAGAGAGAGCTCTCAGAAGAAATGTGAAAAATGTGTGACCCAAATATACATTGCTTTGTACTCTGGTTCAAAGTTTCCTGTCCTCTCCACCAAACATTCAAGGAGAAGGGGTAAAAAAAACACAACAATGAATAAATCATAGAGCGACTGAAACGTACTGTAGCGCCGTTCCTGAAGAGAGAGAGAGAGAGAGAGAGAGACAAAGAGGCAGAGAGAGAGAGAGAGTTGAAAGTGAGACGGCGAGAGCAAACACCTCTTTGGTCTTTTGATGGCGCTCTCTTATGGAACATGCTATTTCTTGATTCACTCTTAAATCCGTCATCAGTCAGCTAATAATTCCACGTAAGTGCCGCTGTGAAGCGACAGATCACATGCGCCGGGCGCCGTCCCCTGTGAACACTCGAATTACGGGAGCCAAACAGTTGGAGAGCCTATTAACCAACTTCAGATTCAAAGAGACGTTTTCACTGCCAGAGCGTCTCAGATTAACGCGACGCCTGATATCGTGAGGGACGCCCAGATTTGGGCTGAGACGTTGCAAAAGAAACGCGTGGATTCATTTCTTCTTTTGTGCAGCAGAAATGTCGGAGCTACAGCTGCCAACAGGAGACGGTGATCAGATAAAATGATACCCCACGTCTGTTTGAATGTATCTGGGTTTTATTGTTGAGGAACTGGTGAATCACTTCAAATTTGTGGCCTTGAATCTGCATTTATTGATTCTCAGGCTGTAAGCACAACCAGCGGGACAAACGTGGCATTGCAGACCGTGTGACGGTGTGCAGGTCGTGTAGATGTCGCGCTAACAACAGCTGCCTGCAGCATCTGGAAACAGATGACGGCTGATGAGCCGAAACAGTAAAGTTACAGAGTGTAAAACCAAAACAAAAAGCTGAAAGATGCTAAAATGCTGCAGAGTCACATTGTTAATAAACGTTAACACCTCAGTGTGTTTACTCTGTGCACCTGTTACGCCGTGTACGACGATATTAACCAGGTGTGATAGTGCCCGATGCTCCCTCGCTGCATGCCATACATCAGATTCTGCGTGACGGCTGTGAAGCGGAGGGAGACCCGCCGGAGAAGCTGTCAGAAGGCGGGCCGCATCCCACTTAGCAGATCCCCATCCCCTCCGTCTCCAAACTCCAAACGAAGGCTATCATCAGAGCCCGCGGTGGGCTGCGACACAAAAGTCATCGCTCCGTCTATCACGAGAGAAAGCTGCTAATGATGATGTTTTTCTTCAAGTGCGCAAACATCAAGTCCGGTGAGGTTTGTGTGTGTGTGTGTGTGTGTGTGACAGAAATGTCTTCCTGCATTACACTTCTGCGGCGGAAAGATGTAATAATTTCCCTTGAAAACTGGGGCTAGACGCACGCTTCCTAATGATGGAATCTTTTGATGTTTAAATTAGGATATCACACGCGAGGAGCTATCCTCTCAGGGCCGCACCTTCTTATGACAAGATTAGCAGCAAAGCAAAGACATTACTGTGGTTTATTTCTGCCCCAGCCAACTCCCAGACACAGGCACAGAGCGAGGCAGCCATCCAGAGAGAGACGGATGCCGGAGAGGGAGGGAGAGGTGTAGTCGAATAAAAAGAAAAGAGAGGAAGAACCCAGAAAAGAAGAAAAAACTAATGGGGTACACTCTCTTTATAGATCCCATCCAAACCACTTATTTATAGATCATCTGTGAAGCACACATAAACCTCTGCTTCACATCCTGTCAGCCTGTCACAATGTCAGCCATGTCAACTTTTACATATTCTGCTGTCTCTGCTGTCAACACACTGTACGGCGAGAAGAATTAATAACGCTGTAATGCTGACAAGCGACGACACGGACTAGTAGCAACATTAACTGACTTGGCTGAGCGTCCCACGAGAGCTCAGATCGCCTGTTTATAGGACGAGAGAGAGACGAGAGCGCCGACAGTGACTGACAATCATCACGTCTCACAAAGAGACAGAAAAGTGGAGCATTTACGTGTCTCGTGATGTTCGGCCGGGTTCTGGACATACAGCACCTGAATCATCGCGTGAGAAAGAGCTCTGAGGAACATGAAACTTTCTCTGGTTTGGTGCCGATTTAACTTTCTAAATGTCTCGAGCTGGTCTACGAGTGACTGTGAGGCTGCTACAGTCATCTCTGGCCGGGCCTCACTGAGTACTCTACAAAAGCTCAACTTCAGAACTTCATTCAGATTTTATTCACAACATATTTGCTGCTTTTCCCTCTGACGTCCTCCGGGATGAAGAAAACCGACATGTTTCTACAGTCGCCCGGAACAGACAAACTAAACGTTCAGCTTCTCCTCACACGGAGGTATTCAGTTGGTTGTAATCTACAACCTCACCACTAGATGTCACTAAATCCTACACTCTGCTTTTAATCACAAACCTGACCCGAGATGAACACCTGACAAAGGTAACTTCCTCTAGATACAACAATTATTCAGATTTCCAAGTTAATTCATTCAAAGAAATAAATCCTAAAGAACAAAAAACAAACTGCATGGACCTTCCACATAACCTTCAGAACCGACCCTCTGCTGAACCCAGCAGACCTCGTCTTCCCGTCCTCTGTGATGGAATATCTGCGGTGGTAATAAGGTGTGTTGGAGGCAGCAGCCATCTCTTTACAGCCGACGTTTGGCTCCAGGTTTACGACCTCGCCCCGCGCCAACACTTAAATACAGAAAGTGACGAGTAAAGACGGACACCAGAGCGGACACTTTTCTTAAACCACAGTCTGCTACAGCAGCTCCTGTAACAGCTCACACACACACACACACACACACACACACACACACACAGGTTGGTGTTCTTTGAAATGTTATCACGCTGAACAGGGACATTACCTGAGCTTTCATGGTGCAGAGTGGCTGCCGGGTAGGCACAACACTGAGAGCTCTCCACCACTCCACTCCTTTCTCTCCCCTCGCTCGCCTGCGGTCGGGGAAGAGAGCTCAGGCAGCCGTTAGGACCATAAAGAGAGGGCCGGCGATGGCGGGTCCCCTCTGAGGCCCTTTTCATGCTCTCAGGTTGAGTCACAAGGGCCCACTTCATCGCCGTTATCCAGGGATGGGAAATACATAGCTTCTCTTTAAAAACTCTGACCCGGCCTTTTAGTCCGGTGCGCTGGGGGGCGATTATCCTCACTCACCCTTTTAAAAAACGTGAACACACACACACACACACACACACAGATATGCTCTCACTCACAGAGATATAAGCACATTAGAGTGGCACACGTACACACACATGCATACAGTGGATATATCCGCCAAGTGGCTGGTATTCGCAGAGGCTACAGCCCCGACTCGGGGACAGATCTATATTTAAGAGGGGGATACGGCGAGCGTTTAACCTTGGAGCGGAGGTGACTTTGAGTGAGCCACAGAGGTGTGGGAGTTGCTTTTGTGGGTGCCGGCGAGCTCTTTCTACTGTATTTCTCATGTTCACGGCGAGTCAGCCAGCCGGCCGGCCGCTCTGTGAGCCGAGGCTTCTTTTTGAACATGACCTTGGGCTCAAGGTAAAACTTGAATGTTTTAACACGCGCTCAAAGTTTCATGCTCTGCTGTGCGGCGTGAAGCCCGGGCTCGTATCTCATCCCAGCCAGAGACGTTCGCTGCTGGAGCCGGTCCTCTCAAGGTCTGAACCTGCCGGTGACAGGTGAAATTTGAAATTCAAGCCGAGATAAACAAACAAGCGACTCATCAAAGTCAGGTTTGTGTGTGTCTGTGTGTGTGTCTGTGTGTGTGTGTGTGTGTTTTCTGATCGCCCCCAGCTATGTTTACTCATTAGCACGCCGCGTCCAGCCCCGTCCTAGATGAAAGATGATGCCAGGGACTGATAATGAAAGACAATGCAGTTAACAGCAACAAACAGCGCACACGGAGCCCCCCGCTGGGAGCCGCTTCACTCGTCCACGTCGCTGGGATGGGTGGTATTTGCTCTCTAGTCGTTATTAAAATACAATTAATCAGGCTTTCAAATGGGATGTGGAGGGTCGGAGACAAACTGCTACCCCTGAAACTTCCACTAGAAGCAGACTCGACACTTCCTGTTGGCTTCAGACAGTCAGGATTCTCCCTCCCAGCTCGTCAGTGAATATAAAATAAAGCTTCCTGAGAAACATTTAAATCCACAGACACATGGACAGCTCCGCGTGTTGGCTCGTGGCTGATCGAAACATTTGGAGCCAGCCTCGAGTGGATGTTTGAGGAAGTGCAGTTTGTGGCTTCACTTCACAGAGACCGAGGGTGCCGCTTGGTTCAAACTGAGCTTGATTCGGATTAGGCTTTTTTTCGGCACATATTTTTCACAGTAAAAGTCTTGCAGACGTTCAAAGGGCTCCTATGCGTGCAGGCTTTTAGTTTGAAACATCAGAGCCAACGCTGAATTTCTATCGGTGCATGCGACATAATTCTGTTTTTTACCTGGATGTTATTAGCTTTGTTTGTCCGTTTTTGAGACTCTGCCATTATTTTAACACCGCCTTTTATTTGTGACTTCACAGTAAATGAAAATATATGCTCGGGAAGACAAGTTAGCATCTGCTGTGCTGAGAAATACTCTAAGCACTGTGTTTACAAGCGCTGGGCTCAGGCGGCGGGCCTGCAGGGTGACAGAACACAATTCTTCCTGTGTAGCGCCGTGCTCGCTCGCTCGCTGGCTGGCTTCTGCTTCTGTTATAAAGTCCACAGCCATGCCAAGCGTTTGTACACAATCCTCTGTTGTTTGGGTGTACGGCGCTAGGTAGCGTTAGCGTCACCCCGGCAACCGAGCCGAGGATAAAGCGTGTGTTTCAAGTGGAGGAATGCCAGTCAGCCAGAATCCCTCTTTTCCCTGCAGCATCTCCAGCAAGCATCTAATCCATGACCACAGACATCCCCCTCATTAACGCCAAATTACATGCAAATTTCCCCAAATAAATGAGTTTTAAGTACTTGACAACCTGTCAGCCTTCGAATATTGAAACGTCCTGACGGCTAGATAAACAATCAACAATAATCACTCTATGCAAATTTGATATTTCCTGCACAATTACAAGAGGAAAAAACACCCTCTATAAATAACTGGACACACAAAGGCATCTGGCATTTGTTCAGGTTTGCAGCAGATACGGATGCAAATGAAAGATTCTTTAGGATGTAATTGATTCAAACGTCGCTGCGCCTCCTCTGCCTCCTTTTATTGTTCTTTTTTCTCCCTCCCTGGCACTTGTTTTTTTCTCTCCCTCTCTTTATCTCGCCGCTTTCAATATACGCAGATAATGGCTGATGTAAATGAGTGAATGAGAGAGAAAGAGGGAGAAAGGAGGATGTGAATCACCCTTTTCGTCTACCTCTTGTTTTGTGTTTTCGCTGCTGCTTCAGAGGAGGTGTGTGTGTGTGTGTGTGTGTGTCTTATGAAGTGGATTGGAGATGACGGAGGAAGTGAATGCACAGCTCTGTCCATTGCTTGTGAAGGAGATTACTGTGCGTCTTCGCCCCCTCCCCACGAGCTCCTCCACAGCACCCAGAGATTAAGACTGACAAGAACACATCAAGTCATTTCAGGACGAGCAGATCTCTCGCTCTCATCTCTCTTCTCCCTGGGCCTTTCTTTTCTTGCTGCCTCGCCTTTCTATTTCCCCGTCCTTCATCTCACCTGCTCTTCTTCTGCGAGGTTCATCAAGGTGTGCAGAGTCCGACCCCGGTTACCCGCCGACCTCCAGGATCAGGACATCCATTAGCATGAGCTAACGGCTTCATCCGTGCCCAGCACTGACACCTCCTGCTGGGCCTCTTTATCTCTGACTTTCTCTCGAGGCCTCGGCTCGCTGTCTGGGCTTCAAGCTCATGTTTTTTTTTGTTTTTTTTAAATCGCTGCAAAACACTGACGGCGTCAGGCGGAGACAGTCGAGTGCAGGAGACAGTGTTGTGGCTGATCTAGAATCAGCATACTTAGAGGTTTAAGTGATTCTTGTCGTTTCAGGCTGGGGAGCTTTGGAGTGACACGTTTCACTGCACAGACACGAGTTTGCATTTCACTTTAAAACAGATAAATTAATGAATCAGGTAATAATCAGAGCTGCAACCTGCAAACATGAACATGCACGTCTGTTTGTTTTGGTCTTTGACCGGGCGTCTTCAGCACCTGTGGTGTCCAGAGACACGCCAGGCGTCTCACCACTGAAGCTCGAAACTCTCATTAATGTTATGTGGCACTATCACATCAACACACTCAGTGCTGCTCTGTACACTGAGATTACACACAGGCTTCTGGTCATGTGTCGCCTTGAGGCACACGCTTCATTCACAGTAGGAAATGCAGCCATGACAGCTGCTGAGGTTACCGTGGTTACTTGAAAGCATCAGATTATTTTTCTTCGCATTGTCCTGTCGGCGAGCAGAAGAGGATGATCTCCTCGCTGGGAGATCAGTCGGACGAGGGCTGATGGGATCTTACAAAGAGCTGCAGTGGACACCTGAAGGTGGGGGTGGGTGGGTGGAGGGGTGGGGGCGGTCGTGACGGTGGCGTTGACGAGCAGCGACGTTATCAATCACAGGCTGCTCTATTAATTTCATCAAGGCCCGCTGCCTGCTGACATTAAATGACACGCCGGTCGGTCCGATGGCGTCCCTGAGGTGGCAACATGGCCGGCCGCCGCTTTTGAAATGCAAATGAGGCTTTAACCTTAAACAGAGCCGCCTGGCCAAAATTATCTTTCTGCCTTCAAGTCAGGTGCTCCCTCCCTCCGCTCGCTTCTCTCCCTTCCCTCCTCCTTTACTTCCTACCTATCCCCTGCGTTCCCCCCTCGTTCCCTCCCCCTTGTTCCTTCACCAAGTTGACCCCTGGGGTACCGGAGATGGAGAGAGCATCTTTAGAAGAAGCGACAGATAAAGGCAAAGGTGGAGGAGGGCGGGGAAGGAAGAGGGGAGGGGGAGGAGGAAGGGAGCGGCAGTGCTGACACCAGCATTCTGTCCTGATGAAGGGGCAGAGGAGCGCCACCGCCGAGCCCGGGGATGAAGACGTCTCAAGGGCGAGGAAACATCGGGAAGGAGGACGGAGGAGGAGGTGGGGTGTGGGGGGGGGTCGGAGTGCATCCACTCCCTGGGATGACCACACACACACACACACACACACACACACACACACACATTACCACACACTGAGGAAGAGCCAAACTTGTCAGGTGATTCCTTCCACAATAAAAGACCTGAAATCTGTATTCAGTCCGAGACGCGCCGCGGCTCGCTCAGACCTCACTTCTTAAAAAATCCCCCTTCACAGGAGCCGTGCCATTAGAGCTGTCAATATTGTGAAGCATGAGCGCGGCCCAGACAAGGAAGGATTGGTTACCAATATGCAAGAAGCCGCCATTGTTCCTGGAAAGGCTTTTTCCTCCTCTTTCTTCTTTATCTGAGCAGACCGAACATTCATTTTAATTGAGACATCAGACGAGAGTGAAACAGAGAGCGCTGCCTGGACAGGCGGCAGACACATGACGGAGAGGAAGAAAATATTCAGACGGCGACTGAAAAAAGAAGAGGGAGAGGAAACGGGTTGAAGAAAGAAAGGAGGTCCCCGCGGCAACACAAACAAACATACGACAAACACACGAGAGCTATCTCTCTCTTTATTTCTCCCCATTTTCATCCCTCCGTCTCCTTCCTCCTCTCGCTGTCTTTAAAGAACAAAGCGACACTAAAGCAAACTCCTTCAGCACTGCCTTCATTCCACACACACACACACACACACACACACACACACACACACGATATGTTCGCTGTAAACAGCGTTTTGTACAGTCGACATATGACTCAGCAAGTCACTGGAGGAGGATTACAGAACGCTACAATGTGCAGAGAGTACAATGACAAGAACAAAAATGTCAATTCTGCCCCTGAAGTAGCAAAATGTCATCCGGCTTTCTGAAATCAACTCATAGTTTTAGATTTCTTCATGCTGATGAAGCAAAGTGACAAGCTACACAAACAAACAAGGATTCAAGACAAACTTTCAGTAACAGGTTGAAGGATTTATTTTAGAGTGTGGCTAAAATAAAATGTAAAGATAAACTCTGCTGCTCTCTTGTATGTCTTAAGATGAATGTTTGCTTTCATGCATGTCGTTCATATCCATGTTATTGTGCGTTCAGGAGCCGGCGGTGAGGAGGGAGACGAAAGGAGCTGCAGAAAACCAGGAGCTGAGCTCGGGATGTTAAGCACGGGGAGACACCTGGCACGGAAACTTAAGTGCTTCCACCAAGTATCATCAACCCAAGATTAAAAGCGTCGAGGGGGAATAGTGGGAGGAGAGGGAGGAGGAGGGAGGCAGAGGGAGGAGGAGAGAGGGGGAGGGAGGAGGAGGGAGGGGGAGGGAGTCATCGTGCATATGACAAGACGCTGGAAGGAGGAAAGAGAAGTAACTGAAGGCAGCGGCGTATCAGGAAAACACAGTTTGTAAAGCGCCGTGTGCACGTACTGGACACACACACGCACACACACGTATAACAGGGTGAGCATGATGATTGGTGACATATGGAGAGAGAAAGCTTCACGTACATCCTCCCTGTCAGGTAACAGATCACTGACGTCTCATGGAAACCAAAAAATATGAAACATATTCTACTAAAAATGTTTAAATCCGAAGATGCTTCATGTCACAGCCTTAAAAACAGCCGGACTTCCATGGTTTCACTCCCCCGCCTCAAACCGCAGCAGCCTGATTACCACACAATCTTTCCTCAGATGTCTCTGCCTTGACTAGTCTGTCAAGGGCCTCCTGATTACTGTACACAAATACCAGGCTAATATCCTCTGTCGATGGCAAACAACAGGATGTGTGCACTGCAATCTATGACTTGCTCTGCTCTGAGTGTGTGTGTGTGTGTGCTTTCTGCTCCGACTCATCTTCAGAAATCCGTGTTTTGATTGCAGAAAGTAACTGCGTGTACGCCTCTTTAAAAAGACGTCTATGCTCTCTCTTCCCCATTTGCTGCCACTCCTGCGAATGGTTATTATTATCGTCATCAGCGGAGAACGGCGAAATCAGGGCCCTGACAAGCAATCTCTCCTCTAACTCAATCGCTCCCACCACTGCAAGAAATATCCGTCACCGGCAGTTATTTAATCCTGCAGCGGGTTTTTTTTTGTTGAAAACAAACAAAGAAATCGGCCTTCATGCAACGTTTAGTCTTTATGTTTCCAGAGAGTGATGTGACCCTCTGCTTTTTTCAGCAGATTATTAAACTCACAAACTGCAAAAATGAATTTTCAGTGATTAAAACTGATTATTGTCGATTAAAAAGGAAAAATTGATATTTTCTAACTTGGACGAACACGTAAAATGTCTGTTTTTGTCTTGTTGGCGATGAACAGAGCTATAACGTCTGTTTCTGCTTAAACGAAAAGGATCTAACCATTTAACAAAATCCATTTCTGCAGGAATATTTTCCATAATGTTGCAGACACATTAATAAAAACAATCTGAGCCTTTAGTGGATCTGCGTTGTTCCAGAAGCGACACATCCGTCGCCTCAATTAGTCACTTAGACACGAAATGGTGTCCAGAAAGTTCCTCGTTAAAGACAAACCAAGGCCGAGCGTCTTATGACGGACATTTTTTGCAGAGTGTGTCCCTCTCCCTTGCTCTCCATCCAGTCGGTGCACTTGTGTGCATCCTACAGTCGTGTTGACAAGAGGAGGCTTACAACTGGCACACACAAGCCCCACTACAGGCTTAATAGTGTTTCAAGTGTTTTCTCCTGGACTCGTGTCGAATCTCCCAGCTGAATAACAGGCCGACGTCAACATGAAGGGGCTGAACGAGACAGTTTTCAACGCACATGCAACCGTCCCCGGATAACGGCACAGAAAATCAGTAGATCTGGCAAAACCTGCAGGTTTTTCTCTTGTGACTGAGGTCATTGTTGCTTTTGCACAGCGATGACGACGACAATGATGATCAGGAGAAATTGATACAGTATTCTTCTATTCAAGGAGGAAATTAAACGGCAAATTAAATGACCCTGGGGTCCACAATAACTCCATTCAGAGGCCAGTGAGTCGTGATTGCAGATTTTTCTGTCTGGCAGTGAGTCAGGTGGATAGGCTGCCTGTCTTCAGAACATAGGAGAAGAGCTACAGTTAAGCTCTTTCTGCGGCTTAGCACCAATAATCCAACCCACAATTCTCCTCTCGTCCTGAACCCAGAGAAAGGATGAAAGATTTAGACTTGCACCCTCGGTCTCTGAAGCCCTGCTCTTCTCTCTTTTTTCATTCCTCTCTTGCTCCTATCTATCTCCACTCTCCTCTCCATCTCTGTTTGTCTCTCGTTATCCTTCACCCCATGACTCAGAACAGGAAAAGATCTTGTGATGATTATTTCACAAGCGTGCTGATATCATCTTTGTGGGTTTTCTTGCCTCTTCTCATCTAGGAAGAGGTTTACAAAGCACTGAACAGAGAGCTGCCTTGTCTCTCCAAAGCATCCTTACCTTCAAGTCTATTCAACAGCTACTAGGAGCCTTTCAATACAGATCACATTCAATACCAACGGAACAAAACAGCGCTGTATCGTCTGCGTGGAATAGAAACTACAGGGTAACTTCTGGGTTTTCCAACCTGGACTTTATTTTTGCATGTTTTTGTGATGAATGAGGACCACGATGTTTGAAACTGATTCAGTATGAGCGAGAAATAATCCTTCTAGTGCACCGCCAAAGAACGGTCGCTGACGTTTTTGCTACTTGCTCGAACTGAAGTGACAACATCATGGAAAGAGTAAAACAAGTCACATTCATTTTGTTTAAGCAGACACGTTCAAGGCTACCAAAGACTCCAGTAACAAACAAAAAGGTTCTTACTCTTTAAAAACCTCTAGATTAATCTGGATTACTATAATCACAGCTATTCTCCATCATCTGAGTTCAACCTTTAATGAAGATGTCTGAATAAAGAGTCTTTAAGATGCTGTAACCTCTTCAGATTGAGAAGTCAAGCGTTTGTTAGCTGCCCTCATTAGCATTCCTGTGGTTAAAAGGCCACGGCTAACAGCGCATTAAAACACATTTATTGAAATGTGAAACATGAGCTTGCTGTATGAATAAACCACAACAGAGTGATGAATGCTAATAAATGATTGTGCTGATGATTTAAACATCAACAGTGAACGTGGACACGCCGGGGTCGTCGCTCCTACGACAAGAAGAACATTTCTTTTTGCGTTCTGTGGAATGAAAACACATTTCAGGGACACTGCTCACACTTCATGATTGCTCAAATATTACACTTACTATATTCACGTCTGCTGGACAAGCTAATTGCAGTGCCGGCACTGACATCGATTTCTTAAATTAGGTTTTGAGTGACGTGGCAAGAAAGAAAGCAGAGGCGGTAAAACAGACAAAAGGTTTGAAGGAAATCAGAGAAATGAAATGTAGAAAACTCATTTAGTACTTCCTGCCTGCTCCTTCTATATTCCTAACTCATTTGGCAGCTCGTGTTGCCCCTCGACTGGCATCTAAAGGCTTTGATGTAGTCGGCGGACGCCGGGCGAGCACCGTGGTAACCTGTGTTTGAGAAGTCTGTGGGCTGCCCTCTCTACATCGCCTCTCTCTTCTCCTATCCTTTTGTGTCTGTCCGTCTCTCTCTCCGCCAGTTAATGAGCCATGCAGGACTGCCATCATTCTGTGTAGTCATGTAGAGAGTCAGAGAGAGGAGAGAAGAGGGGAGAGAAGAGAGCTGGAGAGACAGAAAATGTGTGAGATGGAGAAAGAAGAGAGTGGGGACATGATGTTTTCCTTCACCTCCTCCCTAATCAGGCCCGTCTCCCTACCAAACACCACGCGGCAATTAGACCTGACAGTACTCCGACTCCCACAATCCCGCCAGGACTACACGTTCAAACGCTCAAATAAACACAGGGGGGAGAAATGCCTGAAAACCGGCGCAACTTCAAGCAGGCAGACCTCCTGATAGCAGAGAAGCAACGCTGAGGTAAAAACCTCAAAACTAGAAAGACAGGCGGAGCGGAGAAACAAGAAAGTCTCGGCGTCCCATCGTGCACGGCCAGATGTTTTGCAGGAAAGTGGTCATGACTATGTCGGGCGTGCGCACGCAGTCTGCGGTCCCCAGAGGACGCCTTTGGAATAGTAGGATGATAACAAATACAGCAGGGCCTGCTTGCATGAACAGTGAGCTAATTGGGATAATTAGTTTGTTACCTCGCTCGTTATTGCATTTTAATGTGGATTCCAAATAATCAGGAGGGGAGGAGTGGGATGCTGGATGTATGTTTTTATGTTTGTGACTCCGTCTATCCGCACGGGCTGCATACATTCAGACGTTTGGATTTTAGGCAATTAGCCGACACTCCGATCCGCGCAGCGAGCAGATAAGGTTACAGGAACTCATTCAAACCACATACAGTGATTGTTAAGGGGAAAATGCTCCATACAAAAACTCTCAGTATTAAATATCATTAATCTGTGGGTGTGTTGAATGCACTCCAAGAGTTATTTTGTAAAGCAATTTGCATTTTCTGTGCCGAATTTTCCCCCCGCCCGCCCGTCCTGCTGAAATATCTACTTCTATGTCAGTTAATGATTTTCTACATTTTCCAGCATGCCTTTCAACAACTTCCAGAGAAGGGACAGAAACTTGTATTGGGCCGAGGGTTAAATGTGTAGGTGGGGAGAGCGATAGCAGCGGTGAGAGAGAGAGAACGTTTTTCCAGTCGCTGTACTTTCCAACGTGTTTGTGGCGGAGCTGAATCACGGAGCGCTGACGGAGGGTCGGGTAACTATTCCTCCTCTGCGATGGATTAATGCCTGAAACATCAGAGGCTCTTTGAATCTCAGGGAAACATCCAAACCTGACTTTACCTGACGTGTTCGACTGACATATTTCACGGACAATGAAGCAATGTGACGTTCTGCATTATCTAAAGTCGACATCTGAAACATTCAAAACGCCGTTAAAGCATTTCTCTGTCGCAGGTTGGTTCGTCAGTGTTGACTCTTCCATCCATCCACCCAGGCCTCCTTCACATTTCATGCGACATTCAAACATCCCAGACATGGCGTCCGGTGTTGAATAATTAGTTTATCACTGCAGCATGTTTGTCCTGATCTGTCGTGAACATGTGAAGATGCGTCTGTTTATTCTAATAATAAAAAGTGCAGCATCATTTCCGAGGAATAATTCGGGTTGTTGCTTCTACGGAAAGCCCCGCTGAGCAAAGCTCAGGGACCTCATCCAGATCCTGATGTTCTCTGGTATTTTACGACAGCCAAAGCCAAGAGATGTTGAAAGAAGAAGTAAGCTGAGTGGAAATGTGCAGGTGGAATGAAGCTGAAGGTACCTACAGCATCAGTCCTAAGTGTAGCTGCCATTTTTCACCAGTTGGGATTTAGTCAGGAACGTTTTGGTTCCAGGACAGTTTCCTCGAAAAATCAAAACCTTCATGCATGCTACACGTATGAAACGAGATGACGGGCTGAATCAAATGAAGCAGAGAGAGAGAGGAGCATGTGTCCGGCTGATGATAGCGAAGCCGTGTGTGTCACCACTGAAGCTCCCATATCTCCGTCTCTTGAAGAAGCCATTTCAACCTCGCACATCAATAACCAACTCTC